>NC_085870.1:4341752-4361752 GCF_034702125.1 Engraulis encrasicolus
CCCGAGCAGAGCAGAGCAGGGGCAGACAGAGGGCCCTTTGTGCTCCATGCACAGCACAGAACAACACAGCACAGCACAGCACAGCACAGAACAACACAGCACAGCACAGCACAGCACAACATTCACAACACAGCACAGCGCAGCACAGAACAACACAGAACAACGCAGCGCAGCGCAGCCCAGCCCAGCCCAGCCCAGCCCAGCCCAGCGCAGCACAGCCCAGCCCAGCCCAGCGCAGCGCAGCGCAGCGCAGCACAGCCCAGCACAGCACAGCACAACGCTTCACTGTGCTGCGCTGTGCTGTGGTGCACTGTGATGGGGCTGAACTGTAGGCCCTCTGGGTTTTGGGGCTCCAAGCCCTCCAAGCTCCAAGCCTTACTTCAGGGTTGCCAGATGAGACTGATGATTTCCAGCCCAAAAATGCTCAAAGCCTGGAAGCACTAAATCCTGTCCAATTTGAACTACCGGTAAAATCTATTGATTTCTATGGCTATGAAATAGCAGAAAAACCCAACCAAATGCCCTTCTTACCCATTGTACATGGCCCAATTGTGCGGGAAACAGCCCAATCTGGCAACACTGCCTTGCTTGCTTGACCAGGGAATGTGGATAGTGCTGTGGACAGTGCCAGGAGAGGCATTCTATTACCCCCCCCCCCCACACACACACACACACACACACACACACACACACACACCCTTCACTCTAAAAAGTACTGTGTCAGAAATTATTTTTGTGTAATATTCAAACCACAGTCCTGGTTTGTGATGAGTTTTTGGCTACATTGTAAATGTAAAATATTTTATTATTTTATTAATTACATTATTGATGTACAAATTTGTACACAAAATGTGTCAAACACAGCATTTTAACTGAATAATACACATGTTGGTTCATATTCCACACACTATGTGTTAAAAATCACCTTAACACAATAAATGTGTCAAAAATGACACATTCCTTCTATGAGTGTTGCCTATATCCACCCAGGGCCTCTGGCAGCAGGACCTCACCAGGAACCTAGCCCTGATGAAGACCTGGTGAGGTCGAAACATGTCGGCTTTTTAATGTAACCCCAGCCCAGTACCATTAAAGGCTTTTTAATGTAACTTCCCGTATGGACACCTTATTTTGGAGTGCCTGGATGAACTCTTCTCTCTACACCATTGTTTCTCAACAGGGGTGCCGGGGCTACCTGGGGTGCCGCGGGCCCCCCCCCAGGGGTGCCGCGGAAACGTGGTTGAAAAATTAATTACGTAATATGATACATATTTGTCTAAATTGATAAGTTAATACTAGTCAGTGGAATCTTTCATCTGCCATTTACGCACAATAAAGTAAATATAGGTCGCCCCAGTCAGCTGCAACTTTGAACGTAGGTCATGTGATGTCTCCAAATGTGTTACTTTTCTAAGCTTTTGTGATATCGGATGCGATGCCATGTTACGGCTTGTTGGTTTGGGGTGCCTTGAAATTTTTCATGAATTAAAAGGGTGCCTCGCCTAAAAAAAAGGTTGAGAAGCACTGCTCTACACTACCTGATACCGTACGTCTTCCTGTGCCATGAGAGCAAAGGGAGTCCAGGGGAGAAGGAAATACAGCTGGAGACCCTTTGAACATTTTTGTGAGCATTACATAAAAGTAAAAAAAAAATGTTTGGAAAAAAAAAGAGTAGAAGAGAAAAAAAAGAAAAAGAAAGTGACTGGACTGGACAATGAAGAATGGTCCCCTTTCTTGTGTCCCCCTCCTTCATTCCACAAACACAAAAAAAAGAGAAACAGTTCCCTCTGTGTTCCGGAGTGTGAATTTTGAAGGGCTCTGTAGTAATTCCCAGACACGTGATGGAGATTATACCCTGGGTGTGTGCTGTGTGTGTGTGTGTGTACCCTGTGTGTGTGTGCTGCCGCCCTATCTCACCAGTCAGGGCAACCGACAGGTGAGTTGTCCTGGGGGCCCAGAGGGAAGGGGGTGGCTTAGAATCGGGTCCTCATTTCAATATATGTAACAAGAGTGGGGGGGGGGCTTTCAGATGTCGTTGTCCAAGGGCCCAAGCAAAGCTGTCAGCGGCAGCCCTGTTGACAGTGTCACGCAAGCCGGTAAACTGGTGGAACTGGAGAGCTGCGGAGAGGAAACCGAGCCGAGCCCCATACCTATAGCCCCAGCCCAGGGCCGGATTAATGCACAGGCTAGATATGGCTGCAGCCTAGGGGCCCACGACTGTCAGGGGGCCCCCAATCGGCCAAAAGTGAAAAATTCCAGTTGTGAATGGGTGTAATATTGAAAAATTCACGTGTCGTATTGAGTTCAGTTGGTAGACGAAATATCCTTGATTCCTAAATCCTGTCACTGTCTATGTAAATTTGTCGCGCAATTTGCCTTTCGGGGGCCCCACAGCAGCCTGTAGCCTAGGGGCCCTAGGCCATCTTACAGTAATCCGGCCCTGCCCGAGCCCCATACCTATACTGCCAAAACAAGAACGCAGTAACTCAGATTCTGACAAACAGAGAAAAAAGGCTTCAAAGTTTCCTATATGGCACGACAACTGTGTTGTCGGTAAAGTGGTGGTGACACTTCCTGGTAATACTTTTTTAGGATAGAAATTAAATGCACACAAACCCCCCCGAAAAAACAACATTTCTGTGTATTTTTGCCACAAAAAACAGAGCTACTGCATTCTTGGCTGGTATTACTGCCACAAAATGGAGTTACTGCAGGAGTTACTGCGTTCTTGGCTAGTATTACTGTCTACTCCCAAACCATTTCCCATTGGAAAGTGCAGCAGTAACTCTCCGACTTACTGCGTTTTTGTTTTGCACGACGTAACCTTTAATTCAACACCGCAGTAACTTTTTTTTGGTCATTTTTGCACATTCAAAATGATTTTTCACTAAAATGGGACGGTGTTGGACCACCATTTTTTTGACACAAGACAAATGAGGTAGTTTAAAGCCCATTTCCGATCTAAAAAAAAAAGACAATTTTTGAGTTACTGCGTTCTTGTTTTGCACGGCAGTATAGCCCGAGCCCCATACCGCACTTAATTCCCCACTGACAATCAAACCTCACTCAGCAGCTCTGCAGCTTATGTAATGAGGCTTTCCTGAGTGCCGTGTTTACATTTGAGGGGTAAAAAACGGTGGCCAGGCAGGTAGGTATTTAACCATTTGGACGACTAGCCTTATGCAACAAGATCCTTTGCACATGATTTAATTTAAAAGTCACGTTTGCATTCCGATTATTACACATCCCATTTGGACTGACTAATCATTTTGGGCTTGTGACAACCTAATGTGACTAGGCTATACACTTATTATGTTTGAAGAAGACACAGTTTGTGGTCAAACCATGTCCTCCCGTCCCGTCCAATCAAATGTGCAGGAATTCAGCAGCTAACTGACACGTGCATCTGATGGAGCACAGGAAGATATTGCTTTGGGGAGAGAGCGTGGTGGTGGTGGTGGTGGTGGTGGGTGTAAAAAAAACGTGCCAGCTTCAACCACAAGGCCACATTGTTCTGGGGTACAGAGCAGTCCTGCCTGCCTGCCTGCCTGCCTGCCTGCCTGCCTGCCTGCCTGCCTGCCTGCCTGCCTGCCTGCCTGCCTGCCTGCCTGCCTGCCTGCCTGCCTGCCTGCCTGCCTGCCTGCCTGCCTGCCGATCTTTCATTCCCTCCCCAGGTCAAGCGATCGCTATCGTTGGCAGCTGGAGGCCAGAAGTCATGGTTGCCAGAAGAGGCTGCTGATTTCCAACCCAAAAAAAATCCTCAAATCCCACCTGGAAGCACTAAATCCCATCCAATTATATTGATTTCTATGGCCAAAAATTTGGTGGTTTTTTTCTCTGCTAAATGCCATTTTTACCTCCAGACGGCTGGTCATCCTAAGCAGCCCAATTGGGCGGGAAACTACCCTATCTGGCAACACTGGCCAGAAGTCAGGAGCGAAGCCCCAGAGTCCCCCTCTAACCCCCCCCTGGCTGGGGCTCTGCAATCTTCTGCTCAAAGTAATTGGCCTATACCTCCTGCCATGGTCCAGCACTTTTCAATAGGCACTCAGATAACAAGGGTGAGGCGAGGAATGACAAACATGACAAACATTTCGATTGCCCTACCAAGCACACCTGATGGATGGATGGATGGGCTGTTGTGTGAGTTTATTTCATTATCTTCTGAAGCATGGAGCAATTTTGTGTAGTTTTCATCCATTTGATGGACACACATGTCCACAGATGTTTGGAAATACAAATAATTATTGCACTCATACATACATGTCCCTGTTTCCCTTGAGCATGATGACAAACACACAGACACAGACACGAACGCAGGCAGGCAGGCACACACGCACGCACACACACACACACACACACACACACACACACGCACACACACACACACACACACACACACACACACACAGTGGTTCTTGGCGGAGGTGGAAACACCAGGCAGAGAGAGAGCAAAAGCTCTGCCACACACTCTGTTTTCAGCCAAATCACTAAGCCTGCTGATCCTAATTAGCGGAGGGAGATCGCCTAGTGTAAGCAAGGATATCGCCGGCATGGTGTCTGGCACAGTGTAAAACCCTTGCTATCTTTGTGCTACATTACGGGAGCAGAATTTTTGTATTTTCACAGGGATAACTTCATTTGCACTGGGGAAATCCTCACTGATGTGGTGGATAGGCACTACTGTATGCCGATAACAGAGGCTTTGTAAACTGGAGACCGCTTTACTCTCTGAGTCACTGGTTACAGGCATATGGATATTTCTGCAAAGTGCATGCATTTGAAATCCTTTTTAAAAAAATATTCCCTTTTGGTCACGGTGGTGTTTTTTTTTTTTTTTTAATCCACAAGCTGTGTTCAAAAATGTTTGCATACATGTAATGAAGGCCTGAGGACAGGACCTTTTAACATTCCCTCTGACTGTTTTGGTTTGTTGTGCACAAGGGGTGACCGTCAGTGTCCTGCTGATAGGCTACACTGTAAAACATCGCAGTCAGTTAAATGCAAAAAAAGCAAGTCGCCCTGCTGCCTTAAAGGGATACTGTGCAGGAAATGGTCAAAAAAAGGTACTGCAACTATGCTGCTCATTGAAACAGTGCCTATTGTCAAAATTTGATCTTTACATGAAAGTTTATTAAGTAATAAACACATATTTTCTAGTATGGTCCAAGTAGAGTCATTTTTGCAGCTAAAAATGGCTATTTTTGGAAATTCAAAATGGCGGACCATGGAGAAGATCCCCCTTTTCATGTATGAAAAGTGCAATTTTTCCAGTCATAATGAATACTTAGAATTTGATGGTGGTGGTAAGTATTCATGAAAAAGGTAACATTAGTGAATGGGCAGCATGAATTCTGGAAATAAACAACTAAAAATCTCACACAGTCTCCCTTTAAATTTGTAAGTTAACTCAACTTGAGAAAGCCTCGAATAGAGTTAACTCTCGAGTTGAGTTAACTTACAAACTTAAGGCAGCCGGGGAAATAACTGTTTTACGTTTACTGAATTGCAATGTTTTACAGTGTATGAGCTACCGTTGAGTTGAGGTACCAAGCCATTACAATACAGCCGTCTCCAAAAGTTTTGTCGCCTATCCATCTGTTTGGAATAACAGCTAATAACCTGACTTTCAATTAATCACTTGGTAGGGATACAGCTCTTATGAGGAGCTGCATGCATGCTGCAGGTGTTTGAGGGCTTTTATCATTGATTAAATCATGAGGTTAAACATAGCGAATATGTCACCATCTCTCATTGATCTTCATTGTTTTTCATTGTGTTGCTTTCCATGATTACAATGACCCTAAACATACACCTAAGGCCAAAGTTGATTTTTTGAAGAGGTGAGAGTGATTCAGTTAATAAGTATGACACCCGATCTGCATATTTGAAGTGTTTTGATGTGACTTATCTGCTCATTTTTACATTATGTTCGATAGGCGACAAAACTTTTGTCTTTAGAAAATCTGCCATGTCTGTGTTCATCAAAGTGTCAGTCTTTCTTTGGTGTATGAAATTTATTTTTGTACATACATTTTCATTCGGGAGGGTTGTAGCTTTTATATGAGTGACTTCTGAAGCCAAATGATTAATTGAAAGTCAGGTTATTAGCTGTTATTCCAAACAGATGGATAGGCGACAATACTTTTTCAGATGGCTGTAGACTACATTAGTGCCCCCGAGTGCAGTAGCGCCCATTGGTAGCTCATCTTGAGGAAGGAGCGGCTACTCTACACAGTACATGTTGTAGTGTTAATTCAACACTTAGAGAGCAGAATTGAACATCTTATGTAGATCTTCTGTATTTGGTCCCAGAGTAGGCTACTCTCTAATGCCGTGTACAGACCAAGAGCGAACGGAGCGAATGGAACGACTGAAGTCATTATTTCTCTATGGAGGGCACGCAACCAGCACTACCAAAGCGAATTTGCCAGGGGCGAAGCTTCTGAGCGACCATAGCGAATTGTAACGATTTTACAAAATCTAATCGTAGGCAAATTCGCCATGACGCGGTTCGGCGAAAACCAATTGGAATGTTCATATCAACGAATGTCCCAGCCTGTCAAGCCAGAGCCGTTATGTGATTAGCAAACATGTCAGTGCTGCGTCTGGAGCGAATACAGCGAATTCAAGGCGAAACTTCTGCTGCTACCCACGCTACCAGGCAGCGTAGTTCGCTCTTGGTCTGGACACGGCATAATGCCAGGGACACATGGAGGCGACATGAGTGAAGAAGAGAGGTGAAATTCCGTATTCCATTTCAACAGCTCATCAGTCAACAAGTCAAAAGAGGCAAATCAAATGGCTTAAAACATTTATGTTGTTGATTTGTTTGGCCACTGTAGGCGAAATTCACTCTGCATTTGAATAACATTAAACTTGGCTGGATATTTTTGCTTTGTTGCGAATTTTGATTCGCTTTGCCAAATCGCTTGCATGAGTCCCTCAACGTAATGTGTTGAATTAACACTGCAATTACTGTGTCTGGGACGGAACGGAACGCAACAGGACACCAGCCGGCCGCTATGCTACGCTAGCGCTATAACGCTAGCTTTGCATGAACAGGTGGAAGTTGGTGCGCGTGAACTCCTGGTGGATGGTGTGGATGAGCGAGTCCCCCCCGTCGGCGCTGGCGTCTCCCCCGGGGCGACGCGACTGGGCGGGCACGCTGTGCTCCGGGGTGTAGGTGAAGGAGAACGGGCTGCGGTAGATCAGGCCGTCCAGACGCAGCAGAGCCAGAGGCACTGTGATTGGCCGCCGCAGCCAACGCCACTCGCAGCTGAACACCGACACGTCAGGCACCACGCACAGCACGGACTTGGGGCTCCTTCAGATGTGAGAGAGACACACAGAAAGATTTTTTTATTTTTTTTACTATACTATAGAGAAAGAGAGAGAGAGAGAGAGAGAGAGAGAGAGAGAGAGAGAGAGAGAGAGAGAGAGAGAGAGTAGAGTGTGTGTGTGTGTGAGAGAGAGAGAGAGAGGGGAAGGATGAGAGAGAGAGAGACAGAAAGAGTGTGTGTGTGTGTGTGCGCGTGTGTGCGTGCGTGCGTGACAGAGAAAGATAAAGAGAAAGAAAGGGAGAGGGTCGGAGATAAATGTAGAAAACATGGATATATTTGACAATTAGTTCGAGACATAGAATAGAATAGGAACCCATTCAAAGAAGAACAATAAGAGCTAAAAAATATAGCTGTCATGGACAATAATTCAAACAGCAGCACAAAGAAGAAGAAGATGAGACTTCAGTGAATTCAGTTATTACTTTGTCAGTTTCCATTGAAACAGAATCATCCAATAGGCATGGGTTATTGACGACCATCCAAAAGGCACAGAGCCATTTGGCCAGACGACTTTTAGGGAGAAAGCGCTCCAACCGTATGACATTGCAGTGAATGTGAAAGTGTCATCCTTTGCAGGGGCCTGGATGGGTGGCCAAATAGGCTGTCCCAGCTGGGAGGCATGAAGTTTTAATGACCACATCCCGTTATAGGGTCAGACTGGGAACAAACATCTGCCTGGGTATTTTTGGAGTAGCCAAGCCCCTCCCTCCACCCCTCCTCCCTCCTGCTTTTCAATTATATCACAATTTGTTTGATTGGCTCAGTACATTTCCTGCATTACATTAAACATGGAACAATTGGTCGCGCCAAGTCGCAAGTGGGCAAGTGGGCAAGTCTTTACGTAATGGAAATAGACCAGTGGTTCTTAACCTTTTTTCTTAACGCACCCCCTTACCTGTGCCCAAGACAAGCCGCGCACGCCCATCCCAAACATCTACACGTGTATACTCACTAAAAATTGATTTAAGTGATTAATTACAATGATTCTTGCTTGAGACATTAATCAATACCTTAATCACTTTACAGGGGACCAAAACATTTTTTAATTTGGTCTCGAGTTGGCCTAATTATAATGTTCGCAAGCAGAATTTTGGAAAATTCCCCACACCCCCTGAAATCTCTGGCGCACCCCCAGGGGGTGCCCGCACCCCAGGTTAAGAACCACTGCTTTAGCGTATGTATCGCACGCTAGTGCATTCAGCGTGTTGGTGCGACGCATTTTGAAGTTGAAGCGTGCTCCTCAACGCAACGGTAAATCGCTTTCATGCACTTTTGACACGCGACGAGGTTTGCGCAGTTTTCCCGCCGTGTCTGCGATTTTGTTTTGTCACAGCGCATTTCTGTTACTAAACGCAAATATGCTGTGCTGTGCCCTAACCAAAACCACCCCTAAACCTAACCTGTGTTTCTGCTGCTTTACTTTTGCCAAGAACAGTAAGATCAGGCGAATTTCTACCTAAATTGTGCCTAAACCAAAACCATTCCTAAACCTAACCTGTCACAGGGCGTTGTGGAGCACGCCTTAACTTGGAAATGCGTATTGGACACACTCGATAGTGGGTTCAAATCAGCGTGTCATAGATACATCTATGCATGATGACATGTTGCAACAGGCCCACTCCCAGCCCTTGGCCTGTCCATAGTCCACACAGTACTCCCTCGTTATGGTTAAGTACTGTGGCACAAAGATTGACCTTTGACCCAATCAGTTATGCTTATGCATGACAAAAGCGACACCGGTGCGAGGCTGGTGTTTGTTGTTCGCACAACAACAGGAACAGATGTCAGTGTGGCTCTAACACAACACAACACAACACAACACAACAGAAGCCCACACAAGCCCACACGCCTCCGTCCAGCAATCACCCTGATTGCCTCTGTCGGTGTAAATGCTCACCACATGTTCCCTGTTAAGTCTGTTAACTGTAAAGGGCACAGAGACATGAGCAGGGCAGGAATTTCCCGAGGGCCATGAGGGCCATGGCCCTCGTGCCCTCCCACTTTGGCCTTGTGCCCTTGAAAAAATATCTGCCATAAGGCCACAGCGGCCTTGATGCCCTCTCTGACTAAGTTTTGTGATTTAGCATTAAGCTGGACACATAATTGATTAATATGCATTAAAATGCATGAAATTGCATCTAAGAAACGCAAATTTTCTTTGGGAAATTTTTCTTTGTTTTAATTCATGGCCTTGGTTATCTGCCTTTGGCCTTGTTGCCCTTATAAAATGGACAACTCAAAAGGCCAACTGGCCTTGCCCTTAAAATGATGAAATTCCAGGCCTGGACATGAGAGATTCTAATGCAGGGTTACTATCCCGAGAGCCAAGCTCTCAGACTGTGTCTCCTCATGGACATCACCAGTGCTCTTGTGTGTGTGTCTGGCAAAGGTTAAATGACCTGTGAAGAGATTGAAAGGGTACTCCCCCATGGGACTACTTTTGGCTAGTTTTACGGGTTTTTTCCCCAACCAAATATGGCTAGCCTTTATTTTGGCTTGGGCTTCTCTGACAAATCTCAGCGCTACGGTGGTGGAGAGCAGTCTTGTCGTTTTCAGTTCTTCTTCCATTTGGACACACGTTTCCCCCCCTCCTTCTGCTAGCAATCCCTGGTATGTGGGCCACTTTGAAAAGAGCACCACTCATATCCCACACGGTAATTTCTCAAAAAAGGTTCCTGCAGTTTACAAGGAGAGGGGGGCGGAAGCGATAAAAATGTGCACCAGACCTCTTTAAGTGCAGACCGACGAGGAGACAAACCCCAGACTGAATTTCACCTGGGCTTGAATGATAAAAAAAAAGTCCGCTCGGTACTTTTTAAGCACAATTACACGCTTATGGGAGCTAAAACGACTTGTTGTGACAAGCTTGTGATTGCATGCTCGTAGCTGAATTTAATGTCCTCTGTGTCTCTGTGTCTGGGAAAGCTACACACCCCGGAAAATACAACTGATGTTCCTTAGTGGTATGCCAAGATTTTTTCTGATGAAATGTGCTTTTATATATTTCTAACAATTTAACATTGCATTGCTGCTCAAAATGTACCCACATGGCAATACATTGACTTATGACAAACAAATGACTAAACTGATTGGACAAATTGGATTTTTCCATGAGGATCGTGGTAGGCTCTTTGGCCCACTGTTGGGCAATTCACTATTTGATGAAAAGACTCAACTACATCATAACATGACATTACCGACAGCCTTATTCAACACATTGAGACTTGGACATTACAAGTGTGGTGAAAATAAGGTTATAAAAGTAACAGAGGCTCTGCACAAAGGGGTTGAGCTGATCTTACCTGAACATGGTCTCTGCCTCCACATCTCCGAACCAGACCTTCAGGTGGGGGCCAAAGTTTTCCCCGTGCAGCTCCAGCATGGCTACGTGGCCCCCGCCATTTAACTACTCGTTTAAACAGATACAGAAGGAGGGAGGGAAAATACAAAAAGATAACACAAGCAGATGAGCGATGAGCCTTTTAGAGAAACCTTTGGAGAAACGGCTTAAATGCTACAGTTTACAGTTTTTACATGACTGTGTACTGTAGGCAATACATGTTGTTCATGCTTAGTGCAGCCTTTTGCCTGTTTTAAATGTTTCTTTGATCAGCGTTCTAAAAGAAGAAATGGTTGAAGGTGAGGCCTGCACTTACCCTTATGAGCCCTTCAGGATATAGTTGCATGACATGATAACATTACAGTAACACGGAGAAAAAACTATGATAGGGATAATTTATGTTGGCAGGGTGTCCATGAACTCCATTATATGTAAATGCCAAAAAAAGTTCTGTTTGAGCTCTGTGTGCTTTGAAGTGCTGTCAAGCACTTTAAATTAAGATGTCATGTTGAATTTTGCAAAATGTGTCGAAATTGTACGTTTTAGCGGAAAACTGTGAAAATGACAGAGCAGAGGTTGACAAGGTGTTGTTTTTGTGGTAAGGAAGCGCGACATCACAATGGTTACTCCACATGCAAAGTATACTTTTAAGCAGAGTACATCTACGTACTACAGCACAGCTACACAATTACAGAGTCGGCCACTGAAATATGTGGTGCACACTGAAAGCAGAGGACATCTCCCGATATCTTTTGCCTCATTTGTTCTGTATTAGGCTACTGTATGCATGTGTGAGTTATGTAATATAATGTTATATGGGTAGTTCAGCTCAGTGAAGAGCTATAAAAATTCTTCTTGTTGAGGAACATCTATTTAGCCTTGTCATTACATGCCCCAGAGTGGAACATCTTTTTCTTCTTTTTCGTTCGGATAGGGCCTTAGGCGTAATATCTTTAATTTTTTGCTCTCATAGGCTCTTGTGCTTTCATATCTTCTCTTCTCTTCTCTTCTCTTCTCTTCTCTTCTCTTCTCTTCTCTTCTCTTCTCTTCTCTTCTCTTCTATAGACCCTTTTGTGTGACACTTTCTCTCTCTCTCTCTCTCTCTCTCTCTCTCTCTCTCGTACAGACCCTTCTGTGTAACATCTTTCTGCTCTCTCTCTCTCTCTCTCTCGGTCTCTCTCTCTCTCTCGCTCTCTCTCTCTCTCGCTCTCTCTCTCTCTCTCTCTTGTCTGGGCCCCCTACTAATGGAGAGTGCTCCTTCTGTGTAACATCTTTCTGCTCTCTCTCTCTCTCTCTCTCTCTCTCTCTCTCTCTCTCTCTCTCGTACAGACCCTTCTGTGTAACATGTTTCTGCTCGCTCTCGGTCTCTCTCGCTTTCTCTCTCTCTGGTCTGGGCCCCCTACTAATGGCGAGTGCTCCCTCCTCACCTCCAGGGCCGTGATGACAGGTACAGGGCTGATGGAGCCCTGGCCGCAGCTCAGGCTCTCGCTGAAGGTGTACTCCACTATCTCCGTGCCGATGATGGTCCAGCAGGAGCCGTCGTTCAGCAGCTCCCGACTACGCTCCTTTGGACACGGAGAGGCCTGGTGGAGGAGAGAGGGAAGAGGAGTAGACAGAAAGACGGACGGACGGACGGACGGACGGACGGACGGACGGACGGACAGACAGACAGACAGACAGATAGATAGAAGTCAAGTACACCAAAGCCATTACAACATTCTTCCTCGTCTTCCCACACGGCAACATATCCAGTGCATTGTTCCACTTCCCTCTCCAAATTGATATTTTGACACACGTCCATAAATTCCACACATTTTTCGCTGACACACGTCTCACTACGCCTAATAGGGGGTTTCTTTGCTGGCCGCCGCCTGTAGCCAATAATTTCAGCAGTTTTATGGAAAGCTAGGCTTTTAGCCGAGGTTTTAAACCGTTGTTAACAAAAAAAGACAAGACTTTGCTCCAGACCTTACAAGAGACTAAAATGTGTCACAAAGCTAGTTCACATAATTTTGCCTTGTTAAAAAAATGTGTCTACTCATTCAATGTGTATGACATAGTGGAATGAGTTGTGTGTTTTTTAAAGATACTTTTGGGTTTTTGTGCCTTAGTTTACTGGATAGGTTGGTGTGATAGTGTGACAGGAGAACAGTGGGAGAAAGAGATATGGAAGGATCGGGAAATGATCTCATGTCAGAATGGAAGTTGGGTAGCAACGGCACGTACTGTATATGTCATGCACCTTTAGCTCTAGACTGGGCGAAAAGCCGACTGTTGACTCCATCAATCAGTCTGGCAAAAGCCATGAGGAATCCATCTCCGTGGACGATGGGAGATGGTCTGATCTTACTCTATCATTTAAATTAATTGGAGTTCCAAACTCAAATTAAAACCCATATTGTGCTTTATTAGCATGCCTGTTATAGCGTCGCAAAAGCATACAAATAACAAAACCAAAGTGTGAATATAGTTACCTTAACCAATCAGTAACGGAGCTCGCTGGTGAGTTCTACGTCACCACTCTCAACAGTTTGCTGATTGGCTAAACACTGAGAGAACCAAGCTCGAGGCTTTTGCCAGACGATGTGCGGAGCCAAAATCTTAGGGTGGAGTACGTGGATGCCGTCGCCAGGCTACCTTTAGCCCAGTGAGCTACGGCTTTCCTAAACGAGTTCCGTCTACCCAGAGTCAAGGCCGCTGACAGCTTTGGCTGGGCCCAGGACAAAGTAATCTGAAAGCCCCCACCCCCAATGTAAAGAGGACTGTCCCTGAGCTTGGGACAACTGCCCCCTTTGTCCCCAGATGCAATTACAACGCAGGTATTATGATGCAGAAGTTCAAAGAAGCGAACTGATAAAAAGAACTCTGAATAAAAGAGCATAAAGTCAAACAAGTGTGAGGTAAACTTTGCTATTTTACAAGTAATACAATACTTCTGGTGTTGTAATTACATCTGTAAGTAGGCTATATTTCTGCTTCTACTTTATACAACCCTGATACCTCTCTATATCTGCTCTCATGTAAAGCAATGGCCCACAAAACAAAAGCTCTTCACATTTACCTGGAACTGAATGATCTTCTCGTTGGACAGACACAGGTACATGTGGTTGTTGTCCTTGAACTGAAAAGCACACTTGTGCAGCTGGGACACTGGCTCGTCCACGTCCAAGATGGCGTGCTGCTTATTGACCTTGCGAATGACCTTGATAAAACAGGAAAAAAGGTTTGTGTGGAAGCCACGCTTGAGAAATACGTGCCTGGAGATTAGGCAAATATAGATTTATTTTTATTTTTTTACAACTGTTTATGAAGACTCGAATCATGTGGAACAGGGATGTCAAAGAGATGAAAGAGCTCGATATAAGATATATCAAAGAATTTATAGGGTAGAAAATCTCAAAGTGTGTAGGCAGTGGTGTAGTCTACGTACATAGAAGCAGGTATACCTCGAAATTTCAGGGATTTCAGTATACCCACTTAAAATTGATTGATCCATTATTCAGAATCGCACAAATATATACAGTATACCCACCTCAAAAAATGCTCAAATATACAGTATACCCACCTCAAAAAATGCTCAAATATACAGTATACCCACCTCAAAAAATGCTCAAATATACAGTATACCCACCTCAAAAAAGTAGACTACACAACTGTGTGCAGGCCTATACATGCACACAGCATGAGGTATTTCAAAGCATCTGTTACAGCTCACAGAGGTCTGCCTGGGACCATGTTAAGTCAGTAAACTGGTAAAAACTGAGACGTTTTGTTGCATTTTTATTCTCGTATTCACACCAAATGGCAGACTTTGGTACAAACATAGGCGTTTACAATTCCTGAGTTTCCGTGACAACAGGTTTAAACATTCTTTTATTTAGAAATGACGAACACAAGTCTGGTTTTATATCCTTAGTAGCAACGAAGGCAGAATGCACTTGCTTTGACAACATACAAAATGCCTTAAGTGATATTCAGGCGATTTGCTTCATCTCTGTCAGAAAATCTATAATTTGTTCAGTTTCTTTATAAGATGTGTCAGTGCCAGCTGTATACTGTATTTCACTTAAACTGTTAAAGTACAACATAAAATGTGGGGTCATTTCCATCCATTTTTGGGTTAGCACTCAAAACACATGTTTTTTTTGGGGGGGTAAGAATCATTTCAGACTGAAAGAAGGGAGAAAAACCTCGTCTCCATGATTAAAAAAACACCACTCTGTCTTGTGGACTGAGAGGACTTTCTCTCCCCCCATATTTTCAGTGGAGTGGACATTTCCTATTTGAGGATGGATGGGAGCACTCGATCAGGCCACACCACAAGACACATGTAGAGTTGCCAGATGAGGCTGATGATTTCCAGCGCAAAAAATGCTCAAAACTTGCCTAAAGCACAAAATCCCACCCAATTCTATTGATTCCTATGGCAAAAATTGGGCAGGTTTTTCTGCAAAATGCCATCTTTACCCGCACAGGGCCATCCTAAGCAGCCCAATTGGGCGGGAAAAATCTGGCAACACTGGACACATGGCTAGCCTTGACGGGCACCTGTCCCACAGACAGGGAAGCCGGCAGTGGGGGGTGGAACGACAAAGGGGTTACTTGTCCCAGGCCTAGGGAGAGAGGGGGCCCAGAATTGGATCCTCATTATTGCATGGTATTGTATTGGGTTTGGGGCCTTTTCCGATGTCTTTGTCCCGGCCGGGCCCAGCCAAAGCTGTCAGTGACCCTGCCCAAAGACACACTACACACACCCTCACTCACAGACACTACCAGCCAGGCAGCCCTCTCAACCCTCTCTTAGCTCCACTGCTTTAACTACCCCTCCGGACTCCATTTCAATGCAAACAAAGCGAAACAGCACCCTGGGCCTGGGCAAGACTGGTGAACTTTACATACATAAATACTCTGGAAACAAACGCATCAGCAATTTGCTTCACCTAAAACAACACGGCAAAAGGAGGTCGGTGGGTGTGGGGGGGTGGAGACCAGTGTTGCCAGATTGGGCTGTTTCCCACCTAATTGGGCTGCTTAGGATGGCTGTGTGCGGGTAAAATGGCATTTAGCTGAAAAACCCGCCCAATTTATGCCATAGGAATCAATAGAATTGGGCGGGATTCTGTGCTTCTAGGCGGGTTTTGAACATTTTTTTGGGCTGGAAATCATCAGCCTTATCTGGCAACCCTGGTGGAGACAGGGTGGGGTGGGGTGGAGGGGGTATATATTATTACCTAACTGCTGGTGTTTTATTAGAACAGCACTGTGGGTTTAGGGCTAAGTGTAAATTCAGCAAATAGCCAGGTGGGAGGAAGGGGAGAAGACTCGGAGATCTCTGTCTAAGTGGCCCTGGCCTGCAGGCTGCAAAAGCACCCAAGGCCGAAGGCCTTCCCTTCCCTTCCCTCAGACATCTGGAGCTGAGATGCAGGGCCCGGACTCGACTGAAAAGGACCAGAAAAGGATCTAGGCATTTATGTGCACCCCCCTCGAAGTTATTAGCCATTCTCTAAGAAAATACAAAGAAAACTCCACAGCATCAGCCCCTGAAGACTGTGGAACCAGCGGGAAATGCCCTGTATGTCAGATTACCAGTGCAGGCCTGAAGAGTTTAACAGTTAAAGCCAGTGGACTTTAACAGTAATTCAAAACTCATTATTTTTCCTAATACGGCATCAATTACTATGCAGCTTGAAGGGAGTTTTTGAACCTATAGAGTAATTATAAATATTTGTACAGTAGGCCTATACGTTGAATACATAATCTATACAGCACATTCGGTGTGATTTTTCACCAGGGGTGTTACGTAACAGTTGAACTGCTGCTGCTTCTGCAAAAGTTAAACTTCTACAACAGGCCCCATTGACAGTATGAACGAGAAGAAAGAGAGAAATTGAGCAACCGTTTTCACCTTGTCACACACAGTATGTCAAGACTAGGGCTGTAACGATACACTCAACTCACGATTCGGTTTCTATCACGATTCATGACCTACGGTTCGATACACCCCACGATTTCACATTTGCCAACATTTATAAGCTTTTGGAATAAAAACTATGATAGTTTATAGGTAGAAGAATAGGTTACAAGAGGCTACAAATAACTTTTAAAAAGTTTCTATATAATAATGCTGATGCTTGGAAACACTATCACTTCATATCATGTGGTTGTTTTATGGGCTGATGGCTATCAAAACGTTACAAGGGCGTATCACGATACTGCCTCCTTGTATCGCGATACTGTATCGTGAGTCTGTGTATCACGATTTCTCGGTTCGATACAATATCGTTACAGCCCTAATCAAGACACATCTCTGCATGCTGCTGCACATTTTCTGTGATGATGGCCCCGAAGCCCAACATGATGACAAGCCCTAACAGCTGTCATTCTTGAAGTGCAGTCATGGGTGAGCGGTTAGGGCGTCAGACTTGCATCCCAGAGGTTGCCGGTTCGACTCCCGACCTGCCAGGTTGGTGGCGGGAGTAATCAACCAGTGCTCTCCCCCATCCTCCTCCATGACTGAGGTACCCTGAGCATGGTACCGTCCCACCGCACTGCTCCCCATAGGGCGCCACTGAGGGCTGCCCCCTTGCACGGGTGAGGCATAAATGCAATTTCGTTGTGTGCAGTGTGCAGTGTTCACTTGTGTGCTGTGGAGTGCTGTGTCACAATGACAATGGGAGTTGGAGTTTCCCAATGGGCTTTCACTTTCACTTCACTAAAAACTCCAGGTGAGGTCAGGTCAATAACAAGCACCTAGGCAGGTGTCCAATGCTTCTTTGGTCTAATGAGACTAAGCAGTTTCCACAGTTACACATAGTGGTGGGGGCATCAAGTTTTTAGACTGTTATTCAGCCTCAGACAGACACAGGGAGTCTGGGTCTGGATCTGGATCTGGATTGCTGGGTCCTCCAACAACATTGTAACCCAAAGCAAACATTTAAATTAGTTCAGAGGTTCTTCAAGGACACTAAAACTATGATACTGGAATGACCCGCTCAAAGTCCAGTCCTCAATCCCACTGAGAGTCTGTGGCAAATGTCTATGCTCAGCATCCATGCAATTTGGACCAGCTAGAACACTTTGCAGTGAAGAAATGGGCCAAAATCCCTAGTGGGGCATGTGCCAACCTAGGTAACAACTGATCAAAGTGCCTGTTGTCAGTTTTGGTTCATAAAACTTTCCACAACAGGCCTCATTCATAGACCGAGAAGAGACAGAG
This sequence comes from Engraulis encrasicolus, assembly GCF_034702125.1. Taxonomy (NCBI): domain Eukaryota; kingdom Metazoa; phylum Chordata; class Actinopteri; order Clupeiformes; family Engraulidae; genus Engraulis; species Engraulis encrasicolus. The sequence goes on from NC_085870.1 coordinate 4,359,652, forward strand.
AGAGAGAGAGAGAAGAGAGAGAGAGAGAGGGAGAGAGAGAGAGAGAGAGAGAGAGATAGAGAAGAGAGAGAGAGAGAGAGAGAAAGAGAGAGAGAGAGAGAAATCACAGAGAGAGCAATCTTTTTTTCGTCCCACACAGTGTATCAAGAAACCTCTCTGCATGTTGCTGCAAAGTTTACACTTCCACGACAGTACGAACAAGGAGAGCGAGAGAGTACGTAATCGAAGAAGTGTGCAAGCAAACATTTGTTTTGGGTCACACGCGGCAACGCGGTGGTTTCAAGAAACGGGCCGCTGACAGCTTTAGCTGGGCCAAGGGCAAAGTGATCTGAAAGGGCCCCCCACCGGTGACCGACCCAACACATAAAATGTAATGAGAACCCAATTCTGGCCCCCCTGGGCCCGGGACAACTGTCCCCTTTGTCCACCCCTGCGGGCTTGCCTGGTGGGCAGCCGTGGCATAGTGTGGACAGCCGTGGCCTAGTAGTGGTTAGAGAGTTGGTCTTTCAATCTAGGGGTTGCAGGTATGAATCCCCCTCTCGACCTCTCCCTACATCTCCATGCATGGCTGAAGTGCCCTTCCCACATTGCTCCAGGGAGGACTGTAACCAATACCTTGAAAAATAATAACTGTAAGTTGCTTTGAATAAAGGAAAGCGTCAGCTAAGTGTAATGTAAAGTAATAATAATAATGGCCTACCATGGGAGGCAAGGCCACTCCGGTGTCGGTGCAGACCAGCTGGACCACACAGCCGTAGCAGATGTAGCCTTCACAGCCCGGGTACTCGCCCTGGCCCGTAGACGGCTGCTGCTCGCCCACTGCAAGGCAAACACACACACACACAACCATACACACACACACAACCACACACACACACACACACAACCACACACACACACAACCACACACACACACACAACCACACACACACACAACCACACAGGGCCAACAGGGTCATGGCAGGCAACATTACATTACATTACATTTAGGGCTGGGACTCGATAAAAAAAAATGTAATCGAATGAATCTATAGGCTTTGGAATTAGTTAATCGAATGAATCACATTTTAATCGCATTCAAATATCTGACTTGAGAACAGTGGAAAAATGTTTTTTTTTCACATGGATTTTGAATAATTACAATAAATAAGCTTCATCTAAAAATATTATTCATTCAACGAGAACTCTTCTCAATTTCAGCAGGCTGTTCACCATCAGGCAACGTTTCATGATGAAGATCCAGCGTGATCGAAACGTTGCTTTTTAAATAATAAAGTTTATTTTTGGAGCTGATCGGCAGTGTGCAGACCTACCTTTTTCAACTGTCTGACTTTTTGTCTGGCACCTGCAACAAGTGTTTTTGGATGTGCGCACCCTACCCAAAAATACAAAAGATACTGGGTACATTACATCACATTCAGCTCACGCTTTTATCCGAAGTTAAAGGGGTATGCCACTATTTTAGGGCTTAACACAGTTAAAATCGTTGGCTGGGGTTTATAAAGGTGGTAAAGTGTTTTTTTTCATGTTAAGCGTTGTCTTGCTTTAAGACAAGTCAAAAGAGGGAGCATGTCGCTAAGCTAGTGAAAGTCAATGCATCCGTGTAGCATGCTACATGCTACAGTGATCCATTGACTTTCACTAGCTTAGCTACATACTCCCTCTTTTAACTTGTCTTAAAGCAAGACAACGCTTAACATGAAAAATAAGACACTTTACCACCTTCATAAACCCCAGCCAATGTTTTTAACTGTATTAAGCCCCACAATAGTGGCATACCCCTTTAATTATAGTTATTATTTTTCAGACTAGTGGTTACAGTTCCTGGGGCATTGTGGGGTTAGGTGCCTTGCTCAAGGGCACTTCAGCCATGGATTGTGGTGTAGGCAGAGGTCAGAAGATTAGAACCTGGAACCCCCAGGTTGAAAGACCAACTCCCTAACGCTACATATAGGGTTCCCACACCTTTTTCATGAACAAATTCAAATTTCAAGCACCAAATTTTCAGTTTTCCAGCACCTTTAAAAGGATAAGGGAAGGGGGTGTGGGGGTCCTCCCCCAGAACATTTTGTGTCTTTAAGATGCAATTTCCTGCATTCTA
>NC_085870.1:4366752-4369252 GCF_034702125.1 Engraulis encrasicolus
TATCAAGAGAGAGAGAGAGAGAGAGAGAGAGAGAGAGAGAGAGAGAGAGATATCAAGAGAGAGAGAGAGAGAGAGAGGGGCTTAGGGTCTGTGTGACTACTGTAAAACCATGCCTCCGACTATTTGTCTGTTGACTCTGTCAATAGCGCCCTCAACTAAAAACGCAATTTAATCTAGGCTGGGTAAATATATCGTCCAGCCTTAACATTTGCTTTCGAGCGGCTGTTGATGTGCGTTCAGTCGTAAAAAGACCCTTAACCCTTGATCACTTCTCACATCCCACACACACACACAAACACACAAGCAGAGGCATTCACACACTCACGCACAGACACACACGCACACACACGCACACGTGCACACACACACGCACACACACACATACACACACACGCACGCACACGCACACACACACGCAGTGGAACTCACACACATATAGACAGAGGCTCAAACACAAAACACTACACTACACTACACACACACACACACACACACACACACACACACACACACACACACACACACACACACACACACACACACACACACACACACACACACACACACACACACACACACACATATAGACAGGCTTAGAGCCAAACAAAAAACACTACACTACACACACACACGTGCAAACACACACACACACACACACACACACACACACACACACACACACACACACACACACACACACACACACACACACACACACACACACACATACAGACAGGCTCAGAGCCAAACAAAAAAACACTACACTACACACGCACGCACGAACGCATGCACACGCACACACACACACGCACACACACACATTCTCACGGTGTTCTCGCAGCGTTCTCGCGTCTCTCACCCTGTGATCAGGCTGCTCCTCCAGGGTGAGTTTGAAGGTGTCTGCCGGGGTGCCCTCTGTGCTGTCCAGACTCATATATCCACTCAGGCGACAGCTGCCCTCGCCCAGGCCAGAGGCTGCCGTGCGGAGCGGTGCGGTGTGGAGTGGTGCGGTGTGGGAAAGAGGAGGAGGCCAGGGAACACTTTAGATTTTCTTTTACTTTTTACCTTTTACTTTTTACTTTTACCCGACATGTTTCGATGGTATTACTTCCGTTTTCATCAGATGTACCGTCGAAACGTGTCAGGTAAAAGGCCAGAGGCTGCCGAGCAGAGCAGAGCGGTGTGGGAAAGAGAAGGAGGCCAGGGAACAATTTAGATCTTCTTTTACTTTTTACCTTTTACTTTTTACTTTTACCCGACATGTTTCGATGGTATTACTTCCGTTTTCATCAGATGTAATACCGTCGAAACGTGTCAGGTGAAAGGCCAGAGGCTGCCGTGCGGAGCGGTGCGGTGTGGGAAAGAGAAGGAGGCCAGGGAACACTTTAGATCTTCTTTTACGTAGCCTCTTACAGCAGCTGGGGTCGCCTGCGACCCTATTCACTTGCTGAAAATGCTTAACTACATCATAACAACATTGCTATGACATTACAGAGAGCCATAGTGCTGCGCTAAGGGGTTTTAAGACGTGTAAAAGTTTTATCTTTTACCTGACATCAGATGAAAACGGAAGTAATACCGTCGAAACGTGTCAGGTAAAAGATCAAGCTTTTACACGTCTTAAAGGTACACTGTGCAGGAAATGGTCAAAAAAGGTACTGCAACTATGATGGTCATTGAAATTGGGCTGCCTATAGCCAAATTTGATCTTTACTAAGTATTAAACAAATATTTTCTAGTATGGTCCAAGTACAGTCATTTTTGCAGATAAAAATGGACCATGGAGAAGATCCCCATTTTCATAATGAATACTTAGAATTTGATGGTGGTGGTAAGTATTCATGAAAAAGTTAACATTAGTGAATGGGCAGCATCAATTCTGGAAATAAACAACTAAAAATCTCACACATTGTCCCTTTAAGACGTGTAAAAGTTTTATTTTTTACCTGACATGTTTCGATGGTATTATTTCCGTTTTCATCAGATAAAAAACGTGTCAGGTAAAAGATCACACTTTTACACGTCTTAAGTAAAAGAAAATCTGTCAGATAGTCAGATATAATGACGCAATACATACCGTATGAGGCCAGGGAATTTGCACATCTACCAAAGCAGCCAGTTGCCAGATATTGTAGTAGGCTAAGTAGTAGTGGTGTCAACAATAATCGATTCGGCAATGCAATGCAATGCGGGACATGGACTATTCGATTCAATGTGGCAAGTTCCTGAATCGATGCAGCATTTTTTTTTAAAGTTTCAATTACTTCCATGGATATTTCAGAAGCAAATGAATGTTAAATTAAATAAAAGCACTTCAAAGCATTGAAAACTTCAAGACTGATACAGAAAACAGCCAATATAATGTTGCTCAGTATCTGACTACTTGTATTGCCTCATCATGAATGATGAAACATTTGCTTTGCTTTCAGGCGAAATGTAATGCTTTGCAATGCATCGTAGAATTGAATCGAATCGAATCGAATCGCATCGCATCGCATCG
>NC_085870.1:4374252-4431752 GCF_034702125.1 Engraulis encrasicolus
ATTTTTAGTTGCCAAACGTACTGTCCTTTGGTCATACTAGTAAATATTGGCTTATTATTTATTAATATTCATGAAAAGATCAAATTTGGCAACAGGCTGCATAGTTGCAATACCTACTCTGGTCACCATCTTACACAGTGCACCTTTAAAGGGACACTGTGCAGCAAATGGTCTCGTTGAAACTGGGCTGCTTATTGCCAAATTTGATCTTTACATGAAAGTTTACTAAGTAATAAACAAATAGTTTAATATGGTCCACGTACTGTCATGGAGAAGATCCCGCTTTTTATGTATGAAAAGTGCAATTTTTCCAGTCATAATGAATACTTAGAATTTGATGCTGGTGGTAAGTATTCATGAAAAAGGTAACATTAGTGAATGGGCAGCATGAATTCTGGAAGTAAACAACTAAAAATCTCACACAGTGCACCTTTAAAGCAGCTGTGACTCGAATGGGCTTTGCAGACAACTTTGCAGACACAGCTATCCTCACGCTACTCTAATCTGCCCTGAAATACAAAACCCTTCATAAATCACAAAGACAGAAACCTAGAGAGATTAAGGCTCACGCTGCACGGACAAAACTTTTTAAAAACTTTTTTGGAACTTTTTCTGGAACATGCACCAGTTCACATTGTCTTTCTTTTGTACCATTTTATAATGACTTATTTTTCTTATTAAAGTAACACTAATTTTTGGTATTAAAGTAACACTGTTTTTTTTTTTGAAATCTCATTCAAACTACTGAGACAGAGTCCATAAAATAGCACAGCAGCCAGTCACCCTTGGCACACTTGCATATCGCTGGTTATATACAACTGGATGCCTGGAATGCTTTCCACGGTTAGGTGGTGGGTTTGTTTGGGTATGGTAAGTTCAGGGAGTCTCTTCTCTCTCTCTCTCTCTCTCTCTCTCTCTCTCTCTCTCTCTCTCTCTCTCTCTCTCTCTCTCTCTCCCTCCACTGCTTGGACATTTGGGCTTGCAAAAATCAGTGTCAGAGGAGGACAAGTTTGAGAAAGCAAGAAAATGTAGCCAAGTCACATACTACTCGCCATAATGCTCTGACATGTTGTAATTTCACTAATTAATTTCACTAATCTACATATTGATCTGAGTTGGGCAAACTATGGCGTAAGACTAAGCGCTGATGAAAACATGTTGGCTTTTTGAAACATTAGCCAATGCGTGTTTATCCAATCAGCATGAGCCAAGGTTTGTAAAGGCTTTTTAATACCAGTCCTCCTCTTTGTCCCGTTTGGCGGGCCTCTACTGAGAAGTCAGTTGCTTGAGTGAATTGGTTGGATTTCTCAGGACACTGTGTGTGTGTGTGTGTGTGTGTGTGTGTGTGTGTGTGTGTGTGTGTGTGTGTGTGTGTGTGTGTGTGTGTGTGTGTGTGTGTGTGTGTGTGTGTGTGTGTGTGTGTGTCTGTGTCTGTGTGTCTGTGTCTGTGTGTGTGTGTCTGTGTGTGGCACATCTGTGTTTACTTTCTGAATCTGGAATGAGTCAAATAAGATTCCGCTGAATGGGCGAAACAACATGCGTAGTTCCGGCACACAAGCACAGTGACAGGTTGGGGTACACAGGAAGGACTGGCAGGCTCAGCTCAGGTGGCTCACATTTGGACTCAGCCGCTTTGCAAAACAAATTCCATAAACAAGAAGCACTGCTGCCTCAAGAAGCTCTGTTCCCTCTGAATCACTGCCTGATGCAGCATTAGAAAGACTCACGGTCATATTTCCCCTTGTTCCCAAAGACCACCCATTAAGAGATCCGGATCTGTCTTGTGCAGTTCTTACTTTCCAAGGTTGGCACAATGAAGGCCGGGGTGACCGAGAGGAAATGTTTCTTCGGAAATATTTTGAAGAACATTGGAAAAGTAAATCCCTCTGTCTTAGATACATGATTAAATAAGACACTCTGTATGAAATGGAATGTGCATGGTTGTTTGTTTGGTTTGTAGGCCTACAAAGCAGAGATGTGGACTTGTGACTTGTGACTCGGACTGACTTGTGACTTGAATCACAAATGACTCGACTTGAGACTTGACTTGCCAATATTAGGAGTGACTTGTGACTTGACTCGACTTGTACGCTATTGACTTGAGACTTGACTCGACTTGACAGTTTTAGCTTGCAATGACTTGCAATTGTGCTCCAAGTCAATGAATATATATATTTTTTTGCATTTTGTGTGTGAAAAAAATGCATGAAAGAAAGAAAAAAAAAAGATTTACCTTCAACCATAGTCAAAAACCATGCTAAAAAAATATATGATCAATTGTGGGTTGCATGGTCACCCAAACAAACATGAAAGCTTGTCTGCAGCCGTGCTGTAATGGTTAGGGAGTTGGGCTGAAGATCACAGAGTTGCAGGTTTGAATCCCACCCTTAAACCCACCTCTCCCTACATCTCCATCCATGACTGAAGTGCCCTTGAGCAAGGCACCTAACCCCACATTGCTCCAAGGACTGTCACCAATATGTGCGTTGGATAAAAGATAAAAGTAATTTAATGAATAATTATAAACCGTGGTAAAACCATGGTTAGTTTTCAGAGTAAAACCATGGTTCAATTTATAGTTAAATCTAGTAAAAACCAAAAACCAATGCCGAACCATGCTTAAAAAACTGATATCATAGTATACCATGGTCGGTTTTCGGGACATGACTGGCGAAGGGGGACATGCAAGGCAGTGTGGAGAGGTAATGAATTTATGATGACCAAAGGTAATTGTCAATATTGCACATAGAATACAAGGTGACTTGTTAATGACTTGGAAAAAATAAGACTTGGACTTTGACTTGACTTGGCTTTGGCACGACTTGGACTTGGACTTGACTTGGTCAAATGCGTCGTAACTTGTGACTTGACTCGGACTTGATTGGAAGGACTTGAGACTTACTTGCGACTTGCAAATTAGTGACTTGGTCCCATCTCTGCTACAAAGTAAAGGTGTAGGAGCGGGAACAGAGGTGCATCTTGCCACCAGGCAAGGCAGGCAACCGCTTGGGGCCCCCAAGCCCCTGGATAGTGAATGACAGCCCACACTTTATCACAGTAGTGGCGATTTTAGTTCAAATGTTCATTCTTTTGCATTTTCGCTTGGGGCCCCACCTGACCCAAGAATCGCCTCTGAGCGGGAAAGGATCTGCACATTGCTTGCAAAAGACTTCATTTATTTGGAGATGCCTGAAGAACATCTATGATCGAAACGTTGCTCCAAATAAATGAAGTCTTTTGCAAGCAGTGTGCAGATCCTTTCCCGCTCCTACATGTGTTTTGATTTGGCACCTGCTGATGCATTTCTGCTGGATGTGTGCGCATTCCACTATACTAAATTAAAGGTGACCAGCTGTAGGGAATTTCTCAGACTGCTTTTACGAATACTAACACTCTATCAGATCAATATCACCATATTTAAGTCCAATATGTGCATATGTACACACACTGTACTGAATTTAACAGCACACAGACTGTACACAGACAGAAGGTTTACGTCATAAAGCCCAGGCTAGCCTTTTTGGGCAATTTTTAAAATTAAACTTGAAGCGTTAAAAAAAATCGCCATATCAGATCAGTGTCACCATAATTATATTCACTGTGTATATGCACACACAGAGACTTTATTAAACTGTAAACAGAGTGGGCACATTTTGAGGGGAGCAAATGAGAAGTTGGGTGACAAGCTGTGTGTGGTGGGGTAGGGTAGGGTGGGGTGTACTGGGGGTGGTGGTGGATTGGGCATTTTTGCCATAGACCAGGGGGGGGGGGGACCTATGTCTCGAGGGCCATCTTATCCAAGTCCTCAGTGCACTGTTTATCTTGAAGATCGACCAATGGGCTGCCCCCATTTAAATTGAGGGGGAAAGAAACAGACGAACATACAAAAAACAACAGCATCGGCCCCTGAGGACTGTCGGCCCACTGGGAAAATGCCCTGTATGCCAGATTACCAGTCCAGCAGCCCTGAGCATACCCCAGACAGACAGACAGATCAGCCGGGGTAGCAGGTAACAGCCCCATTACACAGAGGTCAGACCAGTAGCACGACCCTGCAGCTGGCTGGAGATGAAGCTGAAGCAATCAGCTCTTCTCAATGGTTTTTTTCCTTTTCTCTTCGTCTTTTTTACCTAGTTTTTTTCCTTTTCTCTTCGTCTTTTTTACCTAGTTTTTTTCCTTTTCTCTTCGTCTTTTTTACCTAGTTTTTTTCCTTTTCTCTTCGTCTTTTTTACCTAGTTTTTTTCCTTTTCTCTTCGTCTTTTTTACCTAGTTTTTTTCCTTTTCTTTCTTTCTTTCTTTCTTTCGTTCGTCCTTTTTTTTTTTTTTTTACAGCCGCCACAACATCCAATTAGAGTGATGCATCACCAGACAGAGACAGTTGTGATGATTGGCTGTTTAGTTTCTTCGTCACGCTTTTTTGCCTGCGCTTTACTCATAACAATTTCATGTTGTAGCCTCTTTATGCATATGGGGTCGCCAGCGGGCCTATTCACTGTTTGCTGAAAATGCTCAGCAGCTACATTATTATAACATTGCTATGACATGACTGAGAGCCTTAAGTAACAGATTAAGACATAGCCATTACAATTTTGGTGACAGTAAGGTTATAATATGTGCAAATCATCTGCGCAAAGGGGTTTGGACACAAGAAAAGATGTACCGTCTGGTGGCTTCTCATGAAATAATGAAGACATGGTAAATGACATTAATGTAATGGGAAAAAAATATGTTAGCTACATCACAAGTTAAAATGGCAATGGTAATAGTTACCGGTAATAGTTCAGAATATTTCTTGCCCATGTCTGAAACTAAAAAAGTTATGGAGTCCCATGGTAAATTAAATTTGGAGTTATAAAAACACGAGCTGTGAGTGTATTGCAGTAACGTACTGTATCATTCAAATTAATGTAGAGGTTATGTAACTGGAATTAATTTAGATGCCTTGGGAAACAACTGTTTATCAAAAGAATCTGGAAGCTGCACAAGGAATAACAATTCCGTTTTGTAGGGCTCTTTCCTCCTTCCGCCCCCCCCACTAAAAAAAAAACCTCTTGGCCCTCCTTTGAGAATAGACCTCAAACTGAGTTAGCCAGTCTGTTTCGATTCATCACGAGCATTTTCAGGCTTGGAGAACAGTCTGCCCAGTAATGGGTCTGCATGTCAAATTTGGGCAAAAAGACAAGCAATCAAGAACAATGAGTAGATGGAGGGAGATATACTACGCGGTGGGGAGTCATTTTGAACACAAACGGGCATCAATCGCGCCTGGCACCTTAGTACTGTGTGCTTCTCTAAGGGAGCGTACAGAGTAGAGCACTGGTTCCCAACCTATGGGCCGGGGCCCACTGGTGGGCCCTGAAGGTATTCCAAGTGGGCCTTGAAATCATTTTCCAAAAATAATAGTCACATTTTGGTGTGTGTTGCTGTTGATTTATTTGAGTTTTATTCTTAATTGGGTCAGAGGTGGGCCCCGAACATTTTTGACAATTTTGAGTGGGCCCCAAGTTGAAAAAGGTTGGGAACCCCTGCTGTAGAGGGAGCCAATGAACGCCAGTACCATGCGACTAAACCCCTTGCCAACGAGGTAAATTATATACGTTTTTGAAATAATATTATTAATATTAATAACAATAATAATAATAATAATAATAAGAAGAAGAAGAAGAAGAAGAAGAAGAAGAAGAAGAAGAAGAAGAAGAAGAAGAAGAAGAAAAATAAGAAAATAATGATTCATGACCTACTATCACAACTCAGGGGTGCATTTCTCGAAGGCATAGTTGTTACCCACTTAGCATCTGTAACTGTAAGGCCCAAAACCACAACTACACTTTCAGGCTCCACTCCGACACATGAAAGAAATTGAATGAAGATGTTGCGTTTTGGTAGATTGAGTGCTCAAAACAGAGCTGAGGAGGGTTCAAGTCAAAAGCACCGTGGCTTCGGTTCACACTATGCTCCAGCTGACTGTCCAAACACGGGGCGAGTGAGAGGCCTCGTTTAGGGATTTCCCTGGCTGCAGGGGTCAGGCGGGGTCAAGAGGGCAGACCTAATGGCATTTCACACCGGGAGCGCGTCAGGGCGGAGATGCTGGACCACTATGGTATGTAGAGGGGTCTAAAAGAAGAACTGGGTTACAGCTGCTCCAAAGAAGAGAAACATCCACCTATAAATGTGACGTGGTTCTCACTGAATGGTGCCTATAGTTTTCTTATAGCTTAGAGTGTGTGACATGACTGCTAATTTCTTGAAAACTACACATTTGGACACCATTTACTGTAATTGTGTAAATGAAGGATTGAATGATAATACTATGTAGACAAAAGTTTGTCTTCTCTATGGTGAAAGAGACCTGTGCATCCTGTCACAACCCAAAGTAGCCCCCCCCTACCCTCACCCAAAAAAGTCAAAGTCGTTCTGAGCTCCCGTTTCACTGGTGGGGGTGGGGTCTAAATGTTAAAGCATGCTACTTGGATTAAATACCTGTCCAAACTCCTTCCCATCCACTTCTCATCCGAGCAACAAAGTTGACTGAACTTTTTCAAGTCCTTTTCACTCACAGGACCACTGACACGGTTTGAGTGCGGGCACTCACTTCTGTTTCTCTCACACACTTGGACTGAGAGGGAGAGCTGGATACCACTGACTTTCAAAGGACCCCCTCGTTCTAAAGTTTCTGGCTGCGGAGGTTTTTTTTGCGTGATTGTGGAGACGTCTTTGTACAGTACCTGTCCCATTCAGAAGAACGCAGATCTGCTCTTCCCTGCAAGGAGCCCAGGTGAGTTAGCGAAGTCCCGGGTGGATACAGGTGCTGAACATCAATTGTTTCGGAAAGATGGTGATGGTGAGGTCCTGATGTGGAGGGAGATAAAGAGGCAATCAGCATGCGACTCGTGCGTAACCGTAACGACATAGTCTTAAAATTAGCCTACGCGTTTATTCTGTGCGCTCTGTCGGCGGTTTTTTTATCCTGTACATTTGATTCTGCATTTACAACACCCACATGTGTTTCGGCCCCGGCAGCGGCTTCGTGGTGCATCGTTTTACCCTGAACAGCGCAGCCCAATGGCTGTGTTGAATATGCAAATAAACAATAGCCTATATATAATCAACGCTATGCTCTATTTGCAGAAGAGGTTCGATGTCTGCTCCCAATTCCTTGTCTTCCTGTTCATGCGTCCACACAGCCTACCTATAGATCACATTTATTCAATCAATCAATGATGAGCAAAGTTTTAACTAAATGAAACGTTAATACCCAATAACAATAACAAATATGTAGGAATGAATTAATGCGTTTGAAAAACTCTTTCCCTAGTTTTAAATGTGCAATAATTGGCAAGTTACCTCTACCTCGCCGTATCTGAGAAAGCGAGACGGCTATAGAGCCTATTACCCTACTTTAAAATGAATGTAATTGTTGAAAGTGATTGTCGGTTTATAATAGATAACAGGTGGTTTAACCCACTCGCACAATAATTGTCGTCCTTTATAGTAGTAGAAATAATAGTGCATTATTGCTGCCGGCTGTTTCTTGTGCTTTGTAGGCTGACGAGAAGAATTTTTAAAGGATGAATGAAAATGTGCGGGTGCGCGCGGCACGCAGTGGCAGACTGAGTTACTATGGGAAATTGCTAACGGTAGCAGGGCCAACATCTGCTTTCAATCCATCAGTAACTAGAAGCTGATGTTGCCCCATGTCAGCATGTGACAAAGCTGTCATTCACCGTTTTAACTGAGACACATCTCTATCGTTCTCTCTCCCTCCAGTCCCTGCTCTCTCAAATTCTGTCTCTATTCATAGCGGTACCTGCCGTTTTTAACTCCATGTTCTGCGTCAATGTGTTTGGTCAGTTTCCCCACGGAGATCCGTGGGGTTGCGCTTATTTAATCATGTTTAAACAGCTCACCCCCGGGGATGGCCTGCAAACTGTAAGAGTTCTCTGTCTATAGGCCTACCACCCCTGTCTCACCACAAGCCCGCGCTGTTAATGCCACCCCAGGAATCCACAGCCGCTGTCATTCAACAACCAAAATGTACAAACCCTCGCCTTTAGTTTTTAAAGCCTCACTGTGTTAGGGGGGAAAAAAAGTATCATGTATGCACAGAGTCACTCACCTCCTCCACTCCTCTCCTGCGTGGGATCTGGGGCCCTGTGTGTCTGCATGGCAATAAGGAATCTTAACCTGAACGCTTACGCGTGTTTGAAGAAACCTGTTGGAAATGAACCAACTCCCTTTCTCACTCATCGCTCATCTGGCTGGTCTTTAACCAAATCCGGAGATAGGGAGATTGTACAGAATAGGCTATGGCTGTTAGTCAGTCCTCTTCTACTATCAAACCTCAGCTATGGCTACAGTGGCAGTGTGTCCATCCATATCCCTGTGTGTGTGTGTGTGCCCCCCCTTCAATATTTGCTTCCAGAGATTGTCACCTGTTGGGTTCTCACCTGTCCTTACTCTCTGCAAACACTCATGCAGATATGGAGCCACTGTGGTGACGTGACGAGCACTAGGTAGCACACTTTCTTTGCAGTGTGTGTGTGTGTGTGTGTGTGTGCGTGTGTGTGTGTGTGTGTGTGTGTGTACACGTGTGTGTGTCTGTCTCTGTGTGTGTGTGTGCGTGCGTGTGTGCGCACGTGTGTGTATGTTTGTGTGTGTGTGCGCACGTGTGTGTGTGTGTGTTTTGCGTGCATGCGCACGTTCAAGAGAGGGTCGGGGGTAGAGAGAGAGGGAGAGATTATGTATACGTACTGTATGTGTGTGTGTGTGTGTGTGTGTGAGAGAGAGAGAGAGAGAGAGAGAGAGAGAGAGAGAGAGAGAGAGAGAGAGAGAGAGAGAGAGAGAGATATGAGTGTAAGTTAATGAGTGTAAACAGCTCTGTGAGAGCCATTGGCAGCCCAGCAGTAGCACAGCAGAGCAGATGAGTTTAAAGGGGCATCCTCCTCCTCCCCTCCCTCCCCGTCCGTCTTCAGAAGTAAACAAGGCCCACACCTGTATTATGGATCATGGTTGCTGCAGCAACAACAAAAGCATGCGGGCTACTTCCTGAGAAAGTCCCCCTCGGCCTCCAATGATAGAGCTGCCAGTTTACGGCCTACCCCGCAGGCCTGATCTACCGGTAGGCGGACTGCACTGCACACTGCACTGCACTGCACCGCTGTTTAATGGAGGCATGGAGGTATGGAAGTTGCATTACCGCCAATTCCCAGAGGGGGGAGCTGCGTCATCTGGGGGGCCATTATTTTTGAAGTTGTCAGCAGCCACATGTGCTCTTTGAGTTTCCGCGCGTCTTACGCTGGACGAAAACACAGCAGCCGCACATGCTGGTTATGGTATGGTTATGGGGCGTCTCTGGTGAGAATGTAAAGCATAATGGCTTTTTCACACAAGTGCAGCAGAACAACCACCCCCACGCTACCCAGCAGCACACTCAAGTCAAGTAGGTTTTATTGTCAATTTCTTTACATGCACTGGTCATACAAAGAATTTGAAATTACATTTCTTGCTTTCCCATACAGACATAGACTAATCTAGGTAAGGACATAGACAGTATAGACATAGACAGTACTTATACATGGACTTAAGACAGTATGGACATACTGTGCAGCGCACTGACTTTCAATGTATCTTTTGAAAGCAGCCATTGAAAAAAAAAATCTGTAACATTCTACGTTTATATGTGGTAAGAAATATACGGGTCTAATAACAGCCAGGCGAAACCAGGAAAATAGTCCTGGTGGTTTTGGTTACGCCGTTTTGCTGAGTGTGTCCAAATTTCTCCCCGAGTCGTATTTCACACACACACACACACACACACACACACACACACACACACACACACACACACACACACACACACACACACACACACACACACACACACACACACACCGTCTACCTTCACCCACTCTGGTTTGTTTACTCTTCGCTTAACAGACAATTCCTTTGGCTACTTGAGCAGAGGGCCTTTCATTGAGGCCTGGGCTGGGGGAGAAATAGGGCACAGGCACTTTTGGCGTAAAGGCGCCACCCCCTCCCCCCCCCTAATTAGCGGCGCAGAAGTGACTCTCCGGTGGGCCCTGCACCCTTTTGGGCCCCTATTTTCAGAAATGTAAAAAAAAAAATGTAATTTTTTACATTTCTGAAAATAGGGCACCAAAAGGATGCGGTGCCCACCGGGAATTGCCCGCTATGGCAGATGGCCAGTCCAGCCCTGGGCCTTTCACTGAGGGCATTAAGAAAAACACAGTGGACTGAATGACTTGCCTGACTTGGCTAAGCTGGCTGGCTGGCTGGGGTTCTGCTGCACGCGTGCTCCTTTCCCCCCTTTGGCGTTTAATTATAGAGTGCATATAGTGTGGCGACCCCAGGTGAGGGCAGGAGGAGGGGAGAGGAGAGGAGACCTGAAGAGAGGAGAGGGGAGGAGAGGGGAGGGGAGGAGACGGGAAGAGAGGAGAGGAGAGGAGAAGGGAGGAGAGGAGAGGAGAGGAGGGGAGAGGAGAGGAGAACATGAGAGGTGTCAAGAGGAGTCGAGAGGAGAGGAGAGGGGGGAGAGGAGAGGAGAGGAGGCAGAGAGAGGAGAGGAGAGAAGGAAAGAGGAGAGAAGAGGAGAGGAGAGGGGGAGAACATGAGAGGAGAGGAGAGGGGGAGAATAGAGAGGAGAGGAGAGGAGAGGAGAAGAGAAGAGAGGAGGAGAGGAGCCAAGAGGAGAGGAGAGGGGGAGAGGAGAGGAGGAGAGGAGTGGAGAGGAGATCATAGGAGAGGAAAGAAGGAAAGAGGAGAGGAGAGGGGTAGAATAGAGAGGAGATGAGAGGAGAGGAGAGGAGAGGAGAGGAGAGGAGAGGAGAGGAGAGGAGGGGAGGGGAGGGGAGAAGTGGAGAGGAATAGAGTCGAGAGGAGAGGAGAGGAGAGGAGAGGAGAGGAGAGGAGAGGAGAGGAGAGGGGTAGAATAGAGAGGAGAGGAGAGGAGAGGGGATGGGTAGAATAGAGAGGAGAGGAGAGGAGAGGAGAGGAGAGGGGTAGAATAGACAGGAGAGGAGAGGGGGTGCTGGTTGCAGTGTGCCCGCCGCTGGGCTGGAGTGAGGTGCGGTGTAGCGGTGTAGCGTAGTAGGAGCACACTGATCCTCTTTGTGGACGGGACACATATGGGCTGAGAGAGAGCCAGGCTCTGGTTACAGCGGACGCTTCCTGATACAGACACAGGGCCCCGAGTTATGTGCTGCTGCTGCTGCTGCTGCTGCTGCTGATGCTGCTGCGACTGGGTCTCCTCCAGTGTTGCCAGATTGGGCTGTTTCCCGCCCAATTGGGCTGCTTAGGATGGCCGTGTGCGGGTAAAAATGGCATTTAGCAGAAAAACCCGCCCAATTTTTGCCATAGAAATCAATAGAATTGGGCGGGATTTTGTGCTTCTTGGCGGGTTTTGAGCATTTTTTTGGGCTGGAAATCATCAGCCTTATCTGGCAACCCTGGTCTCCACAGAGGCCCCTGGGGGCCACGGTATGGAAGGGGGTGGGGTGGGGGTGTGGATTGGGCAGAGGGGCTCGCTGTGCTCCAAGAGAGGCAATCTATCCATCTATCTATCTATCTATCTATGCCTCTCTTTCACTCTAACTCTCACTCGCACTCGCGGGGCCCCCTCTTTGCACTGCACTTCTCACTCACACGTGTTCACATATAGTGTGTTTCTTTACATAGTGTGGATTTGGCAGTCATGTATAGCTCCATGGCTTGAAGCACATGTTATGATAATGCTCTGCTTGATTCACTTTTGCTATTTTTGTTGTTGTTGGTCTCTGAATGTACATCTTTCAACTGCTAATACATCTCCTACTGCTTTGCGAATTACTTTGTGAGTGCCCTTCACCTGCGGTCTGGAAGGTGGTTCAGAAATAATGCGTAATCATAGAACGTAGAATAGCTATACAATCTATGTGCGTAATTGGTTGATGGTGAAGGTGTAATGACTGTGTGGTTATGCACAATACATGATGTACCGTTAAAATGAATGGTTCTTGTTACCACAAAAAAAATGGCTTCATATCAGTTCAGTCCAATGTCCAGTTATTCCTCAGGCTCCAACGATGATACAGGAGGCAGCAGGGCTGCCGACAGAGTGGGACAAAGGGGTATGTTGTCCCGGGCCCAGGGAGATAGGAGGCCCAGAATTGGGTCCCCATTACATTGGGTATTGGGTAGGGTATTGGGTAGGGGGGCCCTTTCAGATAACTTCGCCCTGGGCCCAGCAAAAGCTGTCAGCGGCCCTGGTAGGGAGTACAAGTGAGGTTGAAAGCGGTAAGTGTAGGTCATCACTGCTGAAGAAACAGACACTGGGCATCCAGGGCAGACTCCTAAAATCAGTGACGAGACCTTTGGGAATCTCCCAGCCTTTAGTCACCGACATGACACAGAGCAAGACACAGAAAGATAAACTGTCACGGGCTTTGTTCAGTGACCAGGAGCAGAGGCAGAGAAAGAGAAAGAGAAAGAGAGAGAGAGAGAGAGAAATAGAGAGAGAGAGAGAGAGAGAGAAAGAGAGAGAGAGAGAGTGAGAGAGAGAGAGAGAGAGAAAGAGAAAAGCCTTTTTTTCGTAATCGCCCTCAGAACTGACAGGAGGCCGTTATGGAAACACTTCCCAGACATTGTTATTTTCCAGCAATTACCTCACGCAGTTGTTTGAACTCTCAGCCGGCGGTCATGTGTGTGTGATTCAGGGGCAGATTATTCTCCTCCGTTGCTGCTGTGGGTGTCTGTTAAAAAACGAGCTTCTGTGCAGCGCTGCACAGGCTAAGCCATCTGCTTAACACTGTTTTTTCCTTTCTTCTGTCTTTCTTCTTCTTTTTTCTTTAAAGGGACACTGTGTGAGATTTTTAGTTGCTTATTTCCAGAATTCATGCTACCCATTCAATAATGTTACCTTTTTCATGAATACTTATCACCACCATCAAATTCTAAGTATTCATTATGACTGGAAAAAATACATTTTTCATACATGAAAAGGGGGATCTTCTCCATGGTCCGCCATTTTGAATTTCCAGACATAACAATTTTTAGCTGCAAAAATGACTGTACTTGGGCCATACTATAACATATTAATTTATTACTTAGTAAACTTTCATGAAAAGATAGAATTTGATCTTAGACAACACATTTTCAATGACCAGCATAGTTGCAGTACCTTTTTTGACCATTTCCTGCACAGTGTCCCTTTAATGGAAGGGCCAAGAGAGAAGAACGTGCCATTGCACTTCACTGTGGGGCTTTACATGCATGCTGTGAGCTGGAACCCAGTGACTGTACATTTTATGAGCACCGCAGCACGGTTCAACAGATTTGAAGCATTGTTCAACTGCCCTGCCCTGATTTTTTGAGTGGTCAATGTCGAATTGCCAATTCCAGCCAGGAAATCTGTTTTTTTTGTTGTTGTTGTAGGTGTTGTAAAATCGGCAGTATAGTAAATGCTTCCAATCCATTTTAAACTGAATACAACAAGGACTTTGACAGTCATTGCCTGGAACTTGTGCTCTGTTCTCCCATTGCAGGGTCTGTTGGAATCCAGTGCAAGAAAAAGAAAAGCTACCCAGCATCCTGAGCAAGCTGACCCCCGGAAGACGACGCGAACATGAGAGGCCTGTTAGTGTGCGCCACCGTGCTCTTAGCTCTGGCCATCCTGTCAGAGGCCAGACCAAAAGCAGGTCAGCCAATCACCATCACACACACACACACACACACACACACACACACACACACACACACACACACACACATATTTACACTCACGCACGCACAGACACGCGCATCAACGCTGCACCATCACACGCACATTTACACTCACGCACGCACAGACACGCACATCAACGCCACACCATCACACAGTAATGTCTCTACCTTCACAAGTCGCCTGCATCACAGGCCGGTTAAAACCTTCAGACGGACCCTCATGAGGTCATTTGACCACAGTCCATTAACAGTGAAACCATGCGAGACACATACTCAACTGATATATTGACTTTAGCTAAGTAATGTCTCAGGGCTATTTTGTGTCCTAACGTTACTTACAGTATGACCAATAAAGCTCAGAGACCTTAGCAACCAAACCATAAACTGTCACACAAACCCTAGTGCAGGGGTTCCCAACCTTTTTCAACTTGGGGCCCACTTAAAATTATCACAAATGTTCGGGGCCCACATCTGACCCAATTAAGAATAAAACTCAAATAAATCAACAGCAACACACACCAAAATATGATTATAATTTTAAGAAAATGATTTCAAGGCCCACTTGGAATACCTTCACGGCCCACCAGTGGGCCCCGGCCCATAGGTTGAAAATCACTGTCCTAGTGGTCTCACACACTTTCTCAGTGAATCACATCTCATGGACACCCACCTCCAACCTTTCTTACATTACATTACACTTAGCTGATGCTTTTTTATCCAAAGCGACTTACAACAGGGTATTGGTTACAGTCCCTTGAGCTGTGTGGGGTTAGGTGCTCAAGGGAACTTCAGCCCCTGGAGGGAGGAAGGGATTGAACCTGCAACCCTGTGATCTACAGTCCAACTCTCTAACCACTACACCATAGCTGCCCTTCTTCTTCTTCTTGTCTACAGCTAAGGCTAAGGCTAAGGAGAAGTGCAAGTTTTAGGTAGCGCATTGAAGAATGAGTGACCATATGAATCTGCATTTTTTTCTTGGAAAGGCTCTGAGGGCCGCATGAAATGGCCGAGCGGGCCGCATGTGGCCCCCGGGCCTGAGTTTGCCCACGTCTGCTCTAACCACTACACCATGGCTTCTTCTTGTCTACAGCTAAGGCTAAGGCTAAGGAGAAGTGCAAGTCTGGCCCCGTGGACCTGGTCTTCATCATTGACGGCTCCCGCAGCGTGCGCCCGCACGAGTTCGAGACCATGCGCAAGTTCATGATCGACATCATCCACGAGATGGACATCGGGCCCAAGGCCACGCGCGTCGGCGTGGTGCAGTACTCCAGCCAGGTGCAGAACGTCTTCTCCCTGAAGAGCCACAACCGGCTGGAGGACATGGTGAAGGGCATCAAGGAGATCGTGCCGCTGGCGCAGGGCACCATGACGGGCCTCGCCATCCGCTACGCCATGAACGTGGCCTTCTCCGCCGAGGAGGGCGCCAGGCCCAATGTGCCGCACGTGGCCGTGATCGTGACGGACGGCCGACCCCAGGACCGCGTGGCCGAGGTGTCCGCCGCCGCTCGCGAGTCCGGCATCGAGATCTACGCCGTCGGAGTGGCGAGGGCGGATCAGACGTCCCTGCGCGCCATGGCCTCGCCGCCGTTCGAGGATCACGTCTACCAGGTGGAGAGCTTCGATCTGATCCATCAGTTCGGACTGCAGTTCCAGGATAAGCTCTGCGGTAAGCTCTGCGGCGTTTCTTTTTTTTTAACTGTTTTTGGGGGCTTTACAAGCTTTTACTGGTACAGTACTTTATACAACAGGACATTGAAGAAGAGACAGGAATCGAGTTGGGCGAGAGAGAGACGGGGAAGGGCTAGCAAACGACCCAGGCTGGGTAGGACGAGTGCCCTACCATTAAGCCACGGTAGGGCGAGGGATAACCTCAGTGGTAAGGGGCCGTTTCTGTCACCATCCAGTGGCCAGAAGAGCATTCATTAGTTTGCGCTACTGTGCATTTGTATTTTACCCTAGCCGGGCTCTAAATGAACTTTTTTTTCATCACCAGCCAAAATGGCTACTAATAGTAGATGTTAATCTTACAAGCCGAAAACACACTCACTAATGGGTCAAAGTGGCTGGTAAGTTGGTCTTTTCTGCCAGCCAAACAGAAATTTCACCAGCATTTGGCTGGTTGGCTGGTGTTAATTTAGAGCCCTGTACGCTATTTGTTTTATTACGCTAAGCTGTAATGTCAACTGGATCCACTATATATTTGGCCAGCTATGAGCATTACAGCTACACTATGTCATTTAAAAAAAAGAAAATCTGATGTTCATCAACACCATGAACTATGAACTGTTTCTGTCACCGTCCAGTGCACCGTCCAGAGTGTTTGTATTAAATATTTGCACTCTTAGCATTTATTTACATGAATCCGAAATGTGAACGGAATCCACAGCTGATTTGGGAATCTAAAGAAGGAGTATTACAGCAACATTAAGTCATTTTTTGAGCATTACTATATCTTTCTTGCTTCTATATTGTCCTTCACATTTGCCTTTGTGGCTTTAATGGCTTTCAAGTTTCAAAATCATCTCTGTGGCAGTCAATTGTACACAGGGACATTTGTAGTACCCCGTGCAAATACCAATGCCCTACAAAGAACAGTGGGATACAGAGCGATCACTGCATGGAACAGTATGCCAACCTTTATCACACAAATTAGTTCTAAAGCCAGTTTTAAAAAAAACAAATCAAGATATTTTTAGGAAAGAGTTATTTTTAAGAGGGTAGAGCAGTCTGTATTAAATTGTGTAATTTGAATGTATTTCGCTTGTAGCCTATTGTAATATGTTATTGTATTGTTTTTTGTATGATCTCCAGATGTAATTTTTAATACCATGATGAACTGATTTTATTGAAGAAAAGGACCCCAGGAAGAATAGCTGTGGCACTGCCACAGCTAATGGGGATCCAACAAGAAACAAATAAACAAATTAAACACTGCTGTGTGTGCTGCTGTGACTGCTTCTAGGCATGGATCTGTGCCTGGACTCCGACCACGGGTGTGAGCAGATCTGTGAGAGCTCTCCTGGCTCCTTCCACTGTCTGTGCATGGCCGGATACACGCTCAACGAGGATGGAAAGACCTGCACAAGTATGTTTGTTTGTCTCCCCTCTGGTCCCGTATGTGGCTTTCATGACTTCTCCAGCATCGTGGTGCAAGTTGTGTGGTCATTCCACCCCTGAGAATGTTTTGTCTATGTATGGAATGTTTGTCAGACTATGAGTTGTGTCAGCCAGACTGGTGTAGTGGATGAATGTCGATTTCTACTCTTGCATTTGATTATTTTATTCATTTGTTTTACCCATTTTCACTTGCTGCGCTGTGTAATAGTAATTCAACCCCACCATGCGTCATCGTCTAACTCTGTGGTTCCCAAACCTTTGCAGCGGGGACCCCCTTTTATCTATTTGGATATTTTCGCGACCCCCCACCCACCATAGTCTAACGGTACATGCACACCAACGGCGCGGACGTCCACAGTATGTCCACTTCACGTGTCCGTTATCAGTCCGAAACGGTGAGAATGTATGAAAACAAATCATGCCTTGCACACAGGAACGCAGTGTAAGCGCGGCGCATGTCCGTCCCGACCGGACATGTCCACGTTGCTCCTTGAAAATAGACCTCGAGTCTATTTTCCTGCGCGGACGTCCGCGTTCAATGCACGGCTCCCATTGAAAATGAATGGCTGCCCGCGGATAGAACGTGGACGTTGACTGTGCAGTGTGCAAGGCAGCCCGCGAACCTCTCGGACTCGCACTGCTCATGGAGACGTTAAGGAAACGTGCCGTCTGTGTGTGTATGTACCGTTAGCCTAGCAATGGATTTCTTGTAATATTAGCGGACTTAAATTATTGTTTGGAAAATGTAAAATTTGCCACTAATATTGCTAGAAATCCACAGGACAGCAAATACTACTACTAACCAAATCGTGGCATTAATGTTAGCTGTTAGCTTAACCTGTGGGTTTCCCGCTTTTATGCAAGGCCCCTTTTGTACGGGATCATCGTTCAGTAGCCTATACCTCCCCAAGCCCCCTAGGGGTCCCGGCCCCCAGTTTGAGAACCATTGGTTTAAAGGGACACTGTGTGAGATTTTTAGTTGTTTATTTTCAGAATTCATGCTGCCCATTCACTAATGTTACCTTTTCCATGAATACTTACCACCAGCATCAAATTTTAAGTATTCTTTATGACTGGAAAATTTGCACTTTTCATACACGAAAAGGGGGATCTCCATGGTCCGCCATTTTGAATTTCCAAAA
Organism: Engraulis encrasicolus; assembly: GCF_034702125.1. NCBI lineage: Eukaryota > Metazoa > Chordata > Actinopteri > Clupeiformes > Engraulidae > Engraulis > Engraulis encrasicolus. The sequence goes on from NC_085870.1 coordinate 4,392,228, forward strand.
ATACCCATTTTTAGCTGCAAAAATGACTGTACTTGGACCATACCAGAAAATATTTGTTTATTACTTAATAAACTTTCATGTAAAGATTTGGCAATAGACAGCCCAGTTTCAATGAGCAGCATAGTTGCAGTACCTTTTTTGACCATTTCCTGCACAGTGTCCCTTTAACTTAACATGTGCTTACTCCCTGATTTCTAAACATGTGGTTTCGTCACATGCTAATATACTGTATATATTCTTTACTCTTTACATTTTAAATAACTTATTCTACTGTATTGTCAAAATACACTCTCTAAATTGTAAATATTGTTATTGTGTTTCCAGTGATCGACCTCTGTGCTGAGGGCAAACATGATTGTGAGCAGATCTGCAACCCCACGCCCGGTGAATTCACATGTGCCTGCAACCCTGGATACACTCTGAACCAGGACGAGAAGACCTGCACAAGTTAGTGATGATGACAACGCAGCAGGAGATTGGATTATGTCCTCCTGAAACCTCAGACAGACAGACAGACAGACATACACCCACACATGCACCATCTCATCTATAGAGTATATATGTACATGGGAACCCAACACCCATGGTCAGGCTTTTAGCTTGCTAACTAGCTAACATAATCGCAATAACAGTAACGGCTGCATTAATGGCATCACGCATGCCAGACGTTTTACATGTTATTATTAATTTGTTTTGCATAAACACGTTTGTGCATGATTGCTCAATAATATTGAAACTTGTCCACAGGTTCCAGAGACAATTGTAGGATCACTAACACCAAATTTTAAAAACAACTCTTGCTTCTCTTGAAATTGACATACTGTACAGTGAATAAGCGTACAAAGTGATTATCGGTTTTGGAAATAGTTGCAATATATTTAAGATTTGAAGAGTTCAGATGCAAAACCTTTTCATAAAAGTATCTTAATTCATTTTTATTTAATACAAAGCTATCAACATTGCATATTTTTTATTTTATTTATTTATTTATTCATTTATTTTATAACTATTTATATGTATTATCAAGTACATGAATGTAAACCAAACCTACAACGGGGTTCTCTAAAAACACAGAAGTGCAGGTCTTCAGAAATGGAGTTAGGGGGTTTTGCATCTGAACTCTTCATTTCTTAGTGATCTCTAGTGATTGTTAGTCCTCAGAAGTTGTGATTTGTAGACGGAAATGTACAAACACTGTACTGGATACCTGCTCACCAATCACATAGACATGTTACGCTCGCTTAACCCTCTAGCCATTTGCATTGTGTTCCAGTGATTGACCTCTGTGCTGAGGGCAAACATGATTGTCAGCAGATCTGCAACCCCACGCCCGGTGAATTCACATGTGCCTGCGAGTTTGGATACACCCTAAATGCCGACGACAAGACCTGCACAAGTTAGTGATGTTGAAACAAAAAAAAGCAAACCATTTCCAACATTTCAAAAGGAATCTATCGAACTGAATATCAACTGCACATACAGTAATAACACAATATATGGCTGAGGGGCTATGACATTTGAGAAGGCATAACAAATAGAGATGCACCGGATCCTGATTTTTAGGATCCTGCCGGATACCGGATCCACTGCTTAAGATCCTGCCGAATCCGGAACCGGATACCTGATCCTACGAAAGGGTTGAAACACATAGCCTACTCGCACACGTGGGCCCTTTTTATTACTTTGGCTCAAACTATTTTTTAGACTCATTGGCTTACTGCCACACTGCCTGCACTGGCCGCTTCCAAAGTTCTTTCACTCTATGCAGCAACTGGGGTTGTGAAAGACTGACTGAAAAACCTAGGCTAGAGATGCACCAGATCCTGATTTTTAGGTAACTGCCGGATACCGGATCCACTGCTTAAGATCCTGCCGGATCCGGATCCTGTGAAAAACCCTATTATCCTGCCGGATCCGGAACCGGATCTTGGATCCTGTGCATCTCTAATGACAAACCAGTTTCCTCAGTTGAACAATGGACCTAATGATGCTCTCACAGACACAAGTCAGTTGTTATCTGAATCCCTGAGTCACACTCTCGTTATATCATTAGCTAGGCCCATATAGTCGATATTTGCCAGTAAATACGATGTAGTTATTAGAATAGCATGCCTAGAAGTTGCAGACAATATTTTGCGATCACAAGACGGAACTCAAGTCTGATACGATACACCACTCACCACATAATTTCTAATTCCATTCACTAAACTACTGAGTTATTTCCATTTCATTCCAGTGATTGACCTCTGTGCTGAGGGCAAACATGATTGCCAGCAGATCTGCAACCCCACGCCCGGTGAATTCACATGTGCCTGCGAGTTCGGATATACGCTAAATAAGGACGAGAAGACCTGCACAAGTTAGTGATAGGAGGGGTTTTGTGAATAACTGGTTACATTTATTAGTTACTCTGTGTTCTGTTGTCTCTGCGCACATCCAAAGTTTTTTTGTGTCCAAAGTACACCTGCAGACACAGTTTATCTGTGTATGAAGCCATGATCACCTTTGGACAATGTTTTAGGCTTTTAGCTAGCTAGCTAACTAACTAGCAAAGTCACTGGCTAATCAACTAATGGCTGCATCATTAGCATTTAAAGCTTGTCAGAGATCTCACTGTGCTTTCTGTGTTTTTCCTGCATAAATTGCATGTTTTGACTGAGTTTGTAACATGTCCTCAAAATGTGTAGGTTTATTCCGCTGGACCACAAAGACAGGGCAGAACATGTTTAGTTTTCACTCTTAAAGGTGCACTGTGTAATATTTTTTTGCAGTTTCTTTCCAGAATTCATGCTGCCCTTTTCATGAATATTTACCATCAAGTGTTCATTATGCCTGGTAAAATTGCACTTTTCACAAATTAAAGGGGGATCTTGTCCATGTCTGCCATTTTAAATTTCCAAGACATGACAAAACATACATTTTAATTTGTTATTTAGTAAATATTCATGAAAATAATACATTTGGTGATAGGCAGCACAGCATCAATGAGCAGCATGTTGCAATACCTAGTCAGGCCACCATCTCACTGCACCTTTAAGTGTAGTTTATAGTACAAAGCCCAAGGAGATAGGCATCGTCACACTCCTAGATATAAAGGAGATGTTATTGTGTTCCAGTGATTGACCTCTGTGCTGAGGGCAAACATGATTGTCAGCAGATCTGCAACCCCACGCCCGGTGAATTCACATGTGCCTGCGAGTTTGGATACACCCTAAATAAGGACGAGAAGACCTGCACAAGTTAGTGATCGCAGAGGGAAACAACTGGCCTTCACACACATGAAAAATAATAGTTCAACACTATAAAAGTAAAAAAAAAAAGTTCAACACTTCCATCCACTGAGCACCTGAGATTTTTGCATTGTGTTGCAGTGATTGACCTCTGTGCTGAGGGCAAGCATGATTGTGAGCAAGTTTGCAACCCCACGCCTGGTGAATTCACATGTGCCTGCAACTTTGGATACATCCTAAATGCAGACGACAAAACATGCACAAGTTAGTGAATACAGGAACTTGAAGAACTGCTCTTTATCTCTCTTTCACACACATAGACACACATACATTCAAACACAATCATGAATGGCACATACAAAGATAAATCATACGTTCTCTCGTACATTTAAAACGTTTTCCCATCTATTTAATTCTTAAAACCTAAGCTAGGTTTCAAATGTGCTATTTGGTGTTTCCACAAAACAATAATACGTTTGTAAGGGCTGAAATAGTGTGGAAAAACCTAGCTTTAGGTGGCCCAATTAACCAGAGAAAAAGTGAAAAGCTTTCATTCACTAACACCTCAGCCCTTCCCGCTTCGTTCCAGTGATTGACCTCTGTGCTGAGGGCAAGCATGATTGTGAACAGATCTGCAACCCCACGCCCGGTGAATTCACATGTGCCTGCGAGAAAGGGTACACCCTGAATGACGACAGCAAGACGTGCACAAGTTAGTGATTGCAGGGAGTGAGAATGACTGAAGCTTTTCACTATTCACCCATTTCACACTTCACAAATACACACATACTTAAGACGGGAGAGGACATGGCTACCTCGCCTAAACTTATTAGCTAGCTAACATCACGTCACATGCAGTCATTGTAGTTGCTTCACAAACTGATTAATGCATGCTGCATCTAACATTAAGTGTACTATAAACAGTTTGCATGTTTTGTTAAATGTATTGTTAATGTCCTCCAAAGCTTCAACCCATATGTCAATTAACGTATAGAAGTAGATAGAATTTCTAGCACAGCTCTTTGTGAGTTAAGTCCATACAGAAAAGTTCATCGTCACACTATATATAAAGGAGATTTTATTGTGCTTCCAGTGATTGACCTCTGTGCTGAGGGCAAACATGATTGTGAACAGCTTTGCAACCCGACGCCCGGTGAATTCACATGTGCCTGCGAGTTTGGATACACACTAAATAAGGACGAGAAGACTTGCACAAGTTAGTGACCACAGAGAGAATAACTAGCCTTCACACACATATTAAAAATAATAGTTCCACAACGCAGTGGACCACAGTCTGCAGTCTGCAGCACATTTAAGAAATGTCCATTTTATTGCAGTGATTGACCTCTGTGCTGAGGGCAAACATGATTGTCAGCAGCTCTGCAACCCGACGCCCGGTGAATTCACATGTGACTGCGAGTTCGGATACACCCTGAATGACGACGATAAGACTTGCACAAGTTAGTCATCACATGGCTTCAGAGTGACTGAAACACCCTTTTCACACTGTCAAGCCAAACATACTGTATTCACACTTCACACATCAGAGGACATTGTTACTGTACCTTTAACTAGTATGCTGTGCTTTCATGTCATTAACCCTTTCATGCAGATGGGATCGCTGGTGATCTCATTCACTATTTGCTGAAAAAGCTTAACTACGTCATACCAATATTGCTGCGCCATTACGTAGAGTCTTAATTAACTGATTGACTGCACAAATACACCGGCCGCGACCTGAGAGAGGCGAGCGATGGAAGTAATTGACTTTGTATTGAGTCGCGCAACAAAAGCAATTGGGGCGACTAGAGGCGATTCGTGCGACGAGAGCGACAGTTTGCAATTTAACTCCTGGGAATATAATGCAAATGAGCTATGACGCGGTTCAGCGACAGCCGCAACAGCCACTGTTGGAATGCTTGCATTCTGTAACGTACATACTGTAGTCGCTCCAATCGCTCGTATCGCTCTAGCTGCACAGAAGCGATTCTCTGTAGCTTGAATCTTTTCGCGGCCGGTCTATTAGGCCTGTAGGACATGGTCAGTCATTACCATTTCTGTGCCTCTGCATGAAACGGTTAATTAACTAGCTAATGCAGTAATGTTTTGCTTCATAGTACATGGCATTAGGCATGCTCAATTTGCATTTAACATAATACAACATTGTGCATGTTACACTGTCTGTTAACCTCTGCTAAAGTCTCAAAGCTTAGCCATTTGCATTGTGTTGCAGTGATTGACCTCTGTGCTGAGGGCAAACATGATTGTGAACAGATCTGCAATCCCACACCCGGTGAATTCACATGTGCCTGCGAGTTTGGATACACCCTAAATGCGGACGAGAAGACCTGCACAAGTTAGTTTACCCGGGGGTCAGGGTAGAAAGGAGATTACAGTTATTTCGGGCCTTTGACATCTTGAAGACAAAACACGTTTTATCCACTTCTGCAATTGAGGACACTGGTACCTCAGAATCTATACCTATACAATCAGTATTTTGACTTTAGTTTGCTGCTTAGCTAACAATATCACATGGCATGCTGTAATGTTTGTTGCTTCATACATAGCGCTAGGCATGTTGTATTAATTAAAGGGGTATGCCACTATTTAGCATTTAGCATGCTATAGCATGCTACACGGATCCATTGACTTTCACTAGCTTAGCGACATGCTCCCTCTTTTAACTTGTCTTAAAGCAAGACAATGGCTTACATGAAAAATAAGATACTTTACCACCTTCATAAACCTTGGCCAACAATTTTAACTGTATTAAGCCCCAAAATAGTGGCATTTCCCTTTAACATTGATTTAAATATGCTAAATTATGCATGTTTTGCTGCACAGTGATCTCCCACCTATTGTGTCTGTAAGCTCCAGAATGATCCCCAATAAGTGAAAAGCCAAAGTATAGCCAGGCCATTTAGAAACCACACTGTAAATGTAATAGAAATAATACTGCTGTAACAAGCCTTTTCTTAGCATATACAGGCCAGGAACACATAATGCTGATTTATTAGATAAATAAATAAATACATAAATACATAAATACATAAATAAATAAATAAATAAATAAATAAATAAACAAACAAACAAACAAACAAACAACTAAGTAAATAACGGGGCGCAAAAGCTGAACCGCAATATAGCGGGAGTTCACTGTACATTTTGATCAAGAATATTAAAACACTGTTTAGTAGTAATGAAAGCCTTTATCAAAGTGTTCTAACTCTTAATATACCTCGAGTTAACTTACTAAACATTAAAGCCCTTGGTATTTTATTGCAGTGATTGACCTCTGTGCTGAGGGCAAACATGATTGTGAACAGATCTGCAACCCCACGCCCGGTGAATTCACATGTGCCTGCGAGTTTGGATACACGCTAAATGCGGACGACAAGACTTGCACAAGTTAGTTTACCAGGGGGTCAGGATGACTGCAACACCTCAAAATACACACACTTAACCTAGCTTATGACGTCATAACTAATTTAGCAACATTTTTGGCTTTTAGCTTGCTAATAAGCTAACATTGTGCATTGTGCATGTTACACTGTCTGTTAACCTCTGCTAAAGCCTCAAAGCTTAGCCATTTGCATTGTGTTGCAGTGATTGACGTCTGTGCTGAGGGCAAGCATGATTGTGAACAGATCTGCAATCCCACACCCGGTGAATTCACATGTGCCTGCGAGTTTGGATACACCCTAAATGCGGACGAGAAAACTTGCACAAGTTAGTTTACCCGGGGGTCAGGGTAGAAACTTAAGGAGATTACGGTTATTTCGGGCCTTTGACATCTTCAAGACAAAACACATGTTTTACCCACTTCTACAATTGAGGACACCGGTACCTCAGAATCTATATGTATACAATTAGTATTTTGGCTTTAGTTTGCTGCTTAGCTAACAATATCACATGGCATGCTGTAATGTTTGTTGCTTCATACATAGCGCTAGGCATGTTGTATTAATTAACATTGATTTAAATTTGCTAAATTATGCATGTTTTGCTTCACAGTGATCTCCCACCTATTGTGTCTGTAAGCTCCAGAACGATCCCCAATAAGTGAAAAGCCAAAGTATAGCCAGGCCATTCAGAAACCACACTGTAAATGTATCATAAATAATACAGCTGCAACAAGTCTTTTCTTAGCATATACAGGTCAGGAACACATAATGCTGATTTATTAGATAAATAAATAAATACATACATACATACATAAATAAATAAATAAACAAACAAACAAACAAACAAACAAACAAACGAACAACTAAGTAAATAACGGGGCGCAAAAGCTGAACCGCAATATAGCGGGAGTTCACTGTACATTTTGATCAAGAATATTAAAACACTGTTTAGTAGTAATGAAAGCCTTTATCAAAGTGTTCTTACTCTTAAAATACCCCGAGTTAACTTACTAAACATTAAAGCCCTTGGTATTTTATTGCAGTGATTGACCTCTGTGCTGAGGGCAAACATGATTGTGAACAGATCTGCAACCCCACGCCCGGGGAATTCACATGTGCCTGCGAGTTCGGATACACCCTAAATAAAGACGAGAAGACTTGCACAAGTTAGTTAACCAGGGGGTCAGGATGACTGCAACACCTCAAAATACCCACACTTAACCTAGCTTATGACGTCATAACTAATTTAACAACATTTTTGGCTTTTAGCTTGCTAATAAGCTAACATTGTGCATTGTGCATGTTACACTGTCTGTTAACCTCTGCTAAAGCCTCAAAGCTTAGCCATTTGCATTGTGTTGCAGTGATTGACCTCTGTGCTGAGGGCAAACATGATTGTGAACAGATCTGCAATCCCACGCCCGGTGAATTCACATGTGCCTGCGAGTTTGGATACACCCTAAATGCGGACGAGAAGACTTGCACAAGTTAGTTTACCCGGGGGTCAGGGTAGAAAGGAGATTACAGTTATTTCGGGCCTTTGACATCTTGAAGACAAAACATGTTTTATCCACTTCTGCAATTGAGGACACTGGTACCTCAGAATCTATACCTATACAATCAGTATTTTGGCTTTAGTTTGCTGCTTAGCTAACAATATCACATGGCATGCTGTAATGTTTGTTGCTTCATACATAGCGCTAGGCATGTTGTATTCATTAAAGGGGTATGCCACTATTTAGCATTTAGCATGCTATAGCATGCTACACGGACCCATTGACTTTCACTTGCTTAGCGACATGCTCCCTCTTTTAACTTGTCTTAAAGCAAGACAATGGCTTACATGAAAAATAAGATACTTTACCACCTTCATAAACCTTGGCCAACAATTTTACCTGTATTAAGCCCCAAAATAGTGGCATCCCCCTTTAACATTGATTTAAATTTGCTAAATTATGCATGTTTTGCTGCACAGTGATCTCCCACCTATTGTGTCTGTAAGCTCCAGAACGATCCCCAATAAGTGAAAAGCCAAAGTATAGCCAGGCCATTTAGAAACCACACTGTAAATGTAATAGAAATAATACTGCTGCAACAAGCCTTTTCTTAGCATATACAGGCCAGGAACACATAATGCTGATTTATTAGATAAATAAATAAATACATAAATACATAAATACATAAATACATAAATACATAAATACATAAATACATAAATAAATAAATAAATAAACAAACAAACAAACAAACAAACAACTAAGTAAATAACGGGGCGCAAAAGCTGAACCGCAATATAGCGGGAGTTCACTGTACATTTTGATCAAGAATATTAAAACCCTGTTTAGTAGTAATGAAAGCCTTTATCAAAGTGTTCTTACTCTTAAAATACCCCGAGTTAACTTACTAAACATTAAAGCCCTTGGTATTTTATTGCAGTGATTGACCTCTGTGCTGAGGGCAAGCATGATTGTCAGCAGATCTGCAACCCCACGCCCGGTGAATTCACATGTGCCTGCGAGTTCGGATACACCCTAAATAAAGACGAGAAGACTTGCACAAGTTAGTTTACCAGGGGGTCAGGATGACTGCAACACCCCAAAACACATACACTTAACCTACCTTAACACATAATTTAGCAACATGTTTGGCCTTTAGCGTGCTAATAAGCTAACATATCACATGGCATTCAGTAATTGTTGCTGCTTTATACATGGCATTAGGCATGCTGCATTTACATTTTAAGCGTACATTGTGCATGTTTTTCAGTAGGGCCTATGTATTAACCTCTGCCAAAGCCTCAATGACAATTCATCAAAGGATATTCACATCCATAATCAATTATGCTAATTCCTTGAACCCTTTGATTAGCTGCCCTTAACACTTTAGCCCTTTGCATTGTGTTCCAGTGATAGACCTCTGTGCTGAGGGCAAGCATGATTGTGAACAGATCTGCAACCCCACGCCCGGTGAATTCACATGTGCCTGCGAGTTCGGATACACCCTAAATGCGGACGAGAAGACTTGCACAAGTTAGTAATCGAAGAGAGAAAAGTTTTCAAATATATTTTCGAAGAGCTGAGGTGCCCCTAAGCAGACAGACTGTGCACTATTTATCAAACACCCACACACCCAATATGCATCTGAAATCCTGGACGCTGCCTTGGCAGAAAGTTTTTTTTTATGGTACCCAGTTTTACGCGCTTCGATGGAATATGTGGAAAGGAACGCTGCGTTTCATATCTACATCCAAGGAGTCGTAACTTTTGGATAGCCATCTGCTCAACAAATGTGGGCTACCATGGCTGCCTCCGACATTTTCTCACTCATAAACACACACAGGCCTACAGTACACACAATCACGCTCAACCGCTGTGAATATAGCTAATCACGATCTGGCTTCGAGTTGCTAACACATCACATGCAATAACTGCAGTGGCTTCATAAATTGCACCAGGCATGTTGTATTACTTAAGTGTGATATACTTGATGTGATATGCATGTTTCTCACTTATTGCAAATTTCTCTTAAAGCTTAACTCTTCCATTCAGTGAGTGCCATTAACGCTAAGAAGGACTAATGCTTCAGCCCTTTGCATTGTGTTGCAGTGATTGACCTCTGTGCTGAGGGCAAACATGATTGTCAGCAGATCTGCAACCCCACGCCTGGTGAATTCACATGTGCCTGCGAGTTTGGATACACACTAAATAAGGACGAGAAGACTTGCACAAGTTAGTGAATGCTGGGAACAAGAAAATAGCGGACGGATTTTAAGATCTGTTATGCTTCTATGCACTTTGAGAACACAAACGCTTTTTTCACCTCCAGACTGTAAAGCAGCATTATTCTGGAAACATGTTTTTGATTTACAGCTTGCTAACAAGCCAACGCATTACATGCAACACCTGCACTAACTTTATAACTGGCACTAGGCATAGGCAACTTCAAATGCAATGACCTTTGAAAAATATGCATGTTTTATATGGCATATTTAAAGGGGACCTTGGATGCTGTTCTGGGTTCTCCCGCGCAATGCGGCAGCATGAAGCTTTTGTGCATGTGAAGAATAACATCATCAAGTGTGACCGTATGTCACAAAATTGGTCAACAGCTATATCCAGGCTGGCACCAACTACAGTAGTGCCTCTGCTCAATTTAATTTCAGGTACCGCAGCTAGAGAAAACCCATAGACATAAAACCTAGATGCCACATTGGCCACTCCTTTGTATTGGAAGAAATGGCTGAAGTCAGATAGGCGCCCTGTTTAGGCCGTATACGCTGCCATCAATTGCTGACAAAGTGATACGTCCATTATCCTGTAGGTGGCGGTAATTCAACATCTATGAAAAACAGGATACTGGCCCAAGATGGCGGCGCCCAGTGTTGAGCAACAAAAAAAAGGCCAAATGTGCCATCTAGTGTTCATATCTATGGAGAGAACTGTTAGCTAGAACCAGGAAGTAATCAATCCAAACCTAAGTGTCATCAGAAGAGAAACCGTGAAGTCGTTTAGCCACATCACGACCAAACAGCTTCAATTGGTTAAAAAAGTATAACCCAAACAAATCTTAATGCTGCAGGGTCTGCCGGTTTTCACAAAGTGAAAGAAACCAGCTGGTGCATGAGGCAACATACCTACATCACATGCAAAAAGCAAACCTTTTTCTGACCGACTAACAAAGTGCTCCCTGCACACAACTTCGGGGGTAGGCGACGTCATTTCACACCAGTCTTTTTTAGCATTACATTTTTATTATCCACAAAGAGCATCATCCGAGGTCCACTTTAAATTCACGTAGGCAACACTGTTGCTTAAGCTTATTATCATCAACCAACAGAACTGACATTGTCAGTTTGAAACTACTGGTAGGATAGTTCATATTGAACTGTTGTGAGTTTTAAAAAAATCCCAAATCCATGTGCTAAATGCTTTAGCCATTTCTATTGTGTTCCAGTGATTGACCTCTGTGCTGAGGGCAAACATGATTGTCAGCAGATCTGCAACCCCACGCCTGGTGAATTCACATGTGCCTGCGAGTTTGGATACACACTAAATAAGGACGAGAAGACTTGCACAAGTTAGTAGTGATCAGGCGAAACAAAGAATGTATCACTAAATGAGTATAGTGTGAGCCAGAGCCATAGAGATAACAGAGTCAGTCGATCTCCACTGTGCCCTAGGGCCGACTTCCTCATTAGCAAAATTAGCTGTTTTAGCTTCTCAGTACTGCTCAGCGTTGCGAATGTTAGTTCCTAGCAGTGGGCGTAGCACATAGCAAATGCAATGCAGGGAATATGACAAGACTTGCTGTTCATAGTAATAACTTCAGATAAACATCACAGATGGTAAACTGTTGTGATTATCACCACCGAGACAGTTGCTGGTTTACATATTTGTGGTGATTACCCCACAGTATAGTTTGTTAGTCCTTATTTTTGGCTGTTAATGTGGTGGTTCTATGTTGAGTCTATGGAAAGACAGCCGCTTTAGGAACACCCTTATCTCGCTGAAAGGCGGAGCTGCCATTTAATTCCTGGTCCTCCTTGCGTAACTCTCCCCTCTGTATGGCTCTGGTGTGAGCCAAGAAAGACGGTGTCTAATGCACATGCACAGGCTCTCAGCTTTTTCTAGCTAACTACACCATATGCTATAATAAGTAACAACTCGGCTTTAAGTGAACCACTGGTAGTCTTTTAGATACATAACTGGCTACAATATTAAACATATAGTGGGTCAACATCCCACACATAACATTTTAAATATAGGCCTATGCATTATTTTCCTAAAAAGCTTAGCCATTTCCATTGTGTTCCAGTGATTGACCTCTGTGCTGAGGGCAAACATGATTGTCAGCAGATCTGCAACCCCACGCCCGGTGAATTCACATGTGCCTGCGAGTTTGGATACACGCTAAATAAGGACGAGAAGACTTGCACAAGTTAGTGACCACAGAGCGAACAACTGGCCTTCACACACATATTTAAAATAATACTAGTTCCTCAAAAAGTTCCACACTTCCGTTCGCTAAGCACCTGAGACCTTTGCATTGTGTTGCAGTGATTGACCTCTGTGCTGAGGGCAAGCATGATTGTGAGCAAGTTTGCAACCCCACGCCCGGTGAATTCACATGTGCCTGCAACTTTGGATACACCCTAAATGCGGACGACAAGACTTGCACAAGTTAGTTCTCAATTAGATGATGACTAGCAGCTACATTTTCTTTTAACTATGGCTTTCACAAAATCTCACTTGGACAAATATTTAATATTTTAACCTGTACGCCACTTAACTATCTCACATGCAATAACAGTTATGGCTGCATAATTGTCATTTGATTGTTTTTGATAACCATGCACGTTTTTGCTAATTAATGTTAACTTTTCCTGACACTGCAAAAGTTTGTAATTAGGTAGCAAAAGAGTTGAAGTGAGGCTACTCGATGAGAAAAGCGTCATTCAGCTAATTCTGTGAGCTACACACCTGAGACCTTTGCATTGTGTTCCAGTGATTGACCTCTGTGCTGAGGGCAAACATGATTGTCAGCAGATCTGCAACCCCACGCCTGGTGAATTCACATGTGCCTGCGAGAAAGGGTACACCCTGAATAAGGACGAGAAGACTTGCACAAGTTAGTGATCCAAAAGGCTGTACACAAGAGATACGTTTGGGGGACACAGTTCGACGTTTAGCTTTGCTAACTAGCTAACACATAACATGCAATAACAGTAACGGCTGTGTAATATCCTTAGGCATGACACAGGTCTCACATTACCATAAACTGATGAACATGTGCATGTTTTTGCCAACATATTTTAAAAAATGCTTTACTATTTCTTGCTTATAATTTTGTGAAGGAATAGGGCCATTGGATGGTCATGTTGGATTTGAACTTCATTTCTTTGCATCACTTTGGTGGTTTTGTTTTGTCCATGACGCTATGGACAACACTCTACAGTCTGCACATTTCAGACATTTCCATTTTATTGCAGTGATTGACCTCTGTGCTGAGGGCAAACATGATTGTGAACAGATCTGCAACCCCACGCCCGGTGAATTCACATGTGCCTGCAACAAAGGGTACACCCTGAATGACGACGACAAGACTTGCACAAGTTAGTGATGGATTACAAGGGCACAAGTTTCAATTCTTACATTTCTTAATTCTTCTTAAACTCCTCATGTGTCTGCCTTTCATATACGTAGAACACATTATGCTAAAATACATTTGCTTGCTAATTTTGCTAACAGATAACGTGCAATAACAAAGCATTGGCTGACTAAATTACATAACCTATATTGACCACATTCAAGGAACGCTATGACTATTATATGAATAAATGAAACATATCAGACACATAAGGATTTGGGGACTTCAACTTGTCTCAATCCGGAGGACTGTAGGCTACATTGCGGTCATGGCATGTTTTTGATTGCTAACCTCCCAGCGGTGTTGTTTCCCTCCCATTCTCTCCACAGTGATCAACTACTGCTCATTCGGCAACCACAGCTGTCAGCATGAGTGTGTCAGTATCCTCGGTGGCTACTTCTGCCGCTGCCACGAGCACTACACCCTGCAGGAGGATGGCAAGACCTGTCTGCGTAAGTACAAATATTGGTAACACTTTATTTTAGGGATACATCTATTAGCACTAACCATACAATGTCACTGTATAAGTAACTTGTAAGGCATGTACAAAGCAAAATCAAACATTTGTTAGGCATGTATTCACAAATGTCTTGTTCATGCACAATAAGGGATTTATTACCAATTTAACCTTAGTAAGGACCTAGTAGGCCTTAGCTTTTGCTTAGTACATGCCTTACAAGTTACGTAAGCAGGCATTGACATTGTATGTATTAGTGCTAATAGATGTAACCCTAAAATAAAGTGTTACCCAAATATTATCCACCCTATTATCCCCAGTTACATGGGTGGCACCATTAGGATTTAGCTAGCAGTCTCGTCACCAAATGAAAAATACAGGTTCACAGACACACATATCTGACAGTGAATGGCCTATAAAATACTCTTCAGTATATCATCTATTGATGTTATTATGACCTTGATACCGTATAAAACACATGGGCTACAAAGAACTACTAGTTTGGGTACATAGAGAAGGATAACAGGAAACGCTCACAATCAGTTTTGCCACTCTGCTTGCCAAACACTTGGAAATCACTCCGACAAAACAGTGTATTTTTTTTTAGATATCAGTGATAGTAGTGCTTTTTTGGGTACAGCTAAACCCTATAAGCCCTAAAGAAGAAACACTTTTCTCTCTTTTACTTGGCCTCCGTTGAGTATTCCCAACCATTCAAAGGCCAAGTGTGTCTGTAAAGCTTCTGATCTATTATCTAGAAAGTGCTTCCCAAAATCTACTCACTGACACACTGGAATAATAGTCAACACTGGTCGCACCAGATGCTCGCTGGCTGATTGAGTGTCCTGAGAATGCTGAAAATCAACAAAGCGTTGGTGGACCGGACTTATCCGTGGTCGACAGGGCCGGATTAAGATGGCCTGGGGCCCCTAGGCTACAGGTTGCCGTGGGGCCCCCCGTAATGCAATTTTTGCGACAATTTTACACAGACAATGTCATAATTAGGAGCTAGGAATGAATGATAACATGTCTGTATTTAACATGAAAGATGAATTTTAACATATTGCATCTTGTCACAATTCTGCAATTTTTCACTTTTGGCCAATCAGGGCCCCCCTGGCAGGTGGGGGCCCCTAGGCTTTAGCCATATCTAGCCTGTGCATTAATCCAACCCTGGTGGTCGACTGGCTGGTGTAATGGCCTTCCCAGACCATCTCAGCGGACAGTTTGGCGGCCAAAAATAACAAGACAGGCATTCATTCATTTATCACGACATCAATGGAGAGGGTTTTCGGTTGCTTTTTGGAAACCTGTTGAGTTGACGCAGTGTTCCATTCGAGTGAGCAACACATTTTTAACAGTCCTCAGTGCTTGTTGTTACAAGAATCTCATAAACACTATTAAATACGTGTGTGTGCGTGTGTGCGTGCGTGCGTGCGTGCGTGTGTGTGTGTGTGTGCGTGTGTGTGTGTGTGTGTGCGTGTGTGCGTGCGTGCGTGCGTGCGTGTGTGGGTGTGTGCATGTGTGTGATTCAGATGGGCATAGCAGGTATGGTGTTATATGAGAATTCTTTTGGATTCTACAAGACTCGCATATTCCATTCATCGCTCAGGCGTCTTGACTGAACTCTGGCTCTTGTCAATGGCAGGTCTTGCAGGATTTAGTGTAATACAGTGGTTCTTAACCTATTTTTTCTTCATGCACCCCCATACCTGTGACCAAGACAAGCCGTGCACCCCTAACCCAAACTTCTACACTTCTATAAGCCTTAAAAATGATTCTTGCTTGAGACATTAATCAATACCTTAATGATTTGACATGGGGACCAAGATCAGTTTAAAGCAGAATTTTGGTCACAATCTAAACAGAAACACAATTCTGTGCACCCCCTGAAATCTCAGGCACACGCACCCCCAGGGGGTGCCCGCACCCCAGGTTAAGAACCACTGGTGTAATAAACTCTGTGTTTAATCTGTGTTGTCCATCAGCTGATAACCTGTGCAACACTGTGGAGCATGGCTGCGAGTTCCAGTGCGTCAGCACAATAGGATCCTACTACTGTGTCTGCCCCGAGGGCCAGCTGCTGCAGGAGGATGGCAAGACTTGTGGAAGTAAGTCTCTCCACCATGCATCTACAAGACTTAAAGGGGTACGCCACTATTTTGAGGCTTAATACAGTTAAAATCGTTGGCTGAGGTTTATAAAGGTGGTAAAGTGTCTTATTTTTCATGTTAAGCGTTGTCTTGCTTTAAGAGGGAATATGTCACTAAGCTAGTGAAAGTCAATGCATCCGTGTAGCGTCTCCAGGAATGCATCTTTTAAAGGGACACTGTGCAGGAAATGGTCAAAAAAGGTACTGCAACTATGCTGCTTATTGAAATTGGGCTGCCTATTGCCAAATTCGATCTTTACATGAAAGTTTACTAAGTATTAAACAAATATTTTCTTGTATGGTCCAAGTACAGTCATTTTTGTAGCTAAAAATGGCTATTTTTGGAAATTCAAAATGGCGGACCATGGAGAAGATCCCCCTTTTCATGTATGAAGTGCCATTTTTCCAGTCATAATGAATACTTAGAATTTGATGCTGGTGGTAAGTATTCATGAAAAAGGTATCATTAGTGAATGGGCAGCATGAATTCTGGAAATAAACAACTAAAAATCTCACACAGTGTCCCTTTAATGAAGCACACAGAAACGCATATTAGTTTCACCTTCTTGGAAAAATACTATTGTTATTTGTTTCAAATTAAACATAGTCTTTGAATAATAAATCTGTGTAGAATGTGCATGGGTTGTGCGTTTTTTTCAAGTAGAAATGCAAGGTGCTTACAGTACAGGGGATGTCTTAGCCCTTCAAGCACAGCCACTGTTATAAATTAGTTGTCACCAGAATGGCAAAGACCAACTCGTAATATATTACTGACAGCCCTATGCACAGTCATAGGGGTGTAGTACTATGGTAGTTACACAAGACACAGTATCAAGACTAAGCCAGAATTAAACATCAACTAAACAGAAAATAATCATAGTAATAGCAGAGTAGTAAGTCATGGTAATGACAGGGTGTTATAGTGTAATTAAGTATCTGATTTGAATTTGGTTTGGTATGATTTTTCGACCTAACCCAGTGTTATGTACCTAAGAAAATTGCAGTTGATTATGACCAGTGTTGCCAAGTCCGCTTATTATAAACGACCTTGGGCTTCTTTTTTTGAGCAGTCGCTTATAATTTTGTAAAGTCGCGGGTTGCGGTTTTTTTGGGCTTGTTCTTTTCAGGGTTGGGCTTGCTGTTTTCTCCTGCTCTGGCGGTGATTTGAATGTGTTTCTCAATGGCAACTCGTTTTTTCTCACTCATCCTTACAAGTGACCCTACTACAATATTGTTAACTCCCACTTTCTGTGGTCACTTGTGGGGATTTTAGCTGCCACGCAGACCCCCGCAAAGAGCAAGGTCTTCCCTGACCAGGCACACGACTGACAACCCACCCTTTCGGTCGCTTCTTTTGGGCTTGTTTTCACAACACCCGTCAGTCGCTTCTTTTGGGCTTGTTTTTAGGGCGTCAGTCGCTTATTTGTCGTAGAAAATCTGGCAACACTGATTATGACTCTCTCTCCAGCCTGCAGGTCTGCCAACATTGATCTGGTGCTGCTGATCGATGGGTCTAAGAGTGTGCGGCCACAGAACTTTGAACTGGTCAAGCAGTTTGTCAACCAGGTGAGACAGTCACCATTTCTCAATGTCAAGTGTATGAGCCTTGGAAGTGTGTCAGCCTAATTAGTCACACCCAGTGATTGGATACTCTGCAGAGCTCACCAGAGTATATCCTTACACTTATACACTTGGAAGGATGCACACTAGACATTGAGAAATGGACAGTATTTCCCATACATTGACCATTCTGTAGCTCAGCACCACACAAGAAAAAAACAGCACCACAAATTGATCAACAGCCACACATACTGTATGTGTCAATGGGGGTATACTACACACCACACTGGCCTATGTGATTTGCCTGTGGCTCCAAACAATGTTACTTGTATACATAACAGTGTCCTAATGCAGTGTTTCTCAACAGGGGTGCCGCAGGCCCCCCTCAGGGGTGCCACGGAAACGTGGCTGATGAATAAATTATTTAATATAATACATATTTGTCTAAATTGATAAGTTAATGCTAGTCAGTGGAATCTTTCATCTGCCAATTACGCACAATAAAGTAAATATAGTTCGCCCCAGTCAGCTGCAACTTCGAACGTAGGTCGTGTGACGTCTCCAAATGTGTTACTTTTCTAAGCTTGTGTGGTATCGGATGCGATGCCATGTTACGGCTTGTTGGTTTGGGGTGCCTTGAAATTTTTCATGAATTGAAAGGGTGCCTCGCCTAAAAAAAGGTTGAGAAACACTGTCCTAATGGACTACGAAGTCTCTCTCGTGCCTTTAGGTCGTGGACTCCCTTGAACTTTTCTAGTTGTTTTAGGAAGTACAGTACAGCGCAGTCTTAATGTCTTATGATGTTCTGATTCGTTCGATGATTCGTTCTGTTCTGTAGGTGGTGGACTCTCTGGACGTGTCTGTGCACGGCACGCGCATCGGCCTGGTGCAGTACTCGAGCCGGGTGCGCACCGAGTTCCCGCTCAGCATGTACCAGACGGCGGAGGAGATCAAGGCGGCGGTGCTGAACGTGCAGTACATGGAGAAGGGCACCATGACGGGCCTGGCCCTCAAGCACATGGTGGAGAACAGCTTCTCGCCAGCAGAGGGCGCCCGCGACCCCGCCAGGAACATCCCGCGCGTCGGCCTGGTCTTCACCGACGGACGCTCGCAGGACGACATCACCGAGTGGTCCAAGAAGGCCAAGGAGGCTGGTAAGGGTTGTCGTCAAAAAAAGGAGGGAAGGAGTACAAGGCACTCTTCTTATCCAAAGCGTTTGAAAAGCAGTCTCTTGTCAGTCATGTATAAAGTCATGTTTTATTCCACGTTAGTGATGCTTTATATCAGGCGTGGGGAACCTCTGTATCGAGGGCCGTTTGCGGCCCTTGAGGTCGTTTTATCTGGGCCCCCATATGATTTTAATGTTATGCAGCTTCACATGAAATGTGACGTATTATATAAAGGTATATTAGAAATTACATTTGTAATACAATTCAGTTAGTTATATTCAGGGGTCCTAGAGAATGTGGGGACTGTTTTAAAGGTAGCTGCCTTCAATATAGGCCTAAAGTGCACGGGGAAATCCTGGATTGTGTTCATAATCGGCCCTCGGAGGACTTTCACGGCCCTCGAATGAATTTGAAGTGGCCCTTCGAATGAAAAAGGTTCCCCACCCCTGCTTAATATAGACAGAAAGTTGTTGTCCGCACACTGGTAGACTTACATTTGCATTTTTTTAAGTATTTTTATTATTGTTTATTATCAGAGAGGAAAGTCAGGTGAGACAGGAAGTGAGTTGGGAGAGGGAGACGGCCGGGTGAGGCCCGGCAAAGGACCCGGGCCGGGAATCAATCCCGGGTCAGCTGCATAGTGCCCTACTGCTAGCGCCATGGCAGGGTCTAAATTTGCATTTTTAAAGGGACACTGTGTGACATTTTTAGTTGTTTATTTCCAGAATTCATGCTGCCCATTCACTAATGTTACCTTTTTCATGAATACTTACCACCAGCATCAAATTCTAAGTATTCATTATGACTGGAAAAATTGCACTTTTCATACATGAAAAGGGGGATCTTCTCCATGGTCCGCCATTTTGAATTTCCAAAAATAGCCATTTTTAGCTGCAAAAATGACTGTACTTGGACCATACTAGAAAATATTTGTTCATTACTTAGTAAACTTTCATGCAAAGATCAAATTTGGCACTAGGCAGCCCAGTTTCAATGAGCAGCATAGTTGCAGTACCTTTTTTGACCATTTCCTGCACAGTGTCCCTTTAACATTTCATTTCAGTGATGATTTATGATTCGTGTTTTGTTTTCCGCAGGTATCACCATGTATGCGGTGGGCGTTGGCAAGGCTGTGGAGGATGAGCTGCGTGAGATCGCCTCCGAGCCCGCGGACAAACACTTCTTCTACTCAGCAGACTTCACGGCCATCAACCAGATCGCAGAAAACCTGAAACTCAACGTCTGTGCAGGTCAGTCATCATCAGCGGTTAACCCCTTAGCGCAGAGCCTATGATATAACCCTACTGTCGCTGAAATTGTAATGGCTACATCTTAATATGTTTCTTAAAGTGATACTGTCCCATTTTTGGAAATAAGCTTATTCTACACCTCCTCTTGAGTTAAATAATAGGCTTTTACCGTTCTCCTGAACTTCCAATTGTTTCCTAGTTATGGCAGTGCACATTTTACCTCCAAGCTAACAGTTAACATTGAGTCCTATGAGACCAGTCAGCCGCGAGCTGGTCTCATAGGACTCAATGTTAACTGCTAGCATGGAGGTAAAATTTGCACTGTCATACCCAGAGAACAGTTGAAAGTGCAGGAGAACGGTCAAAACCTTTTTTTTAACTCAAGGGGAGGAGTAAAATAAGCTTATTTCCAAAAATGGGACAGTATCACTTTAAGGCTCTCATAATGTCATAGCAACGTTGTTATGATGTAGTTCAGTATTTTCAGCAAATAGTGAATAGGCCTGCCGGCGACCCAATCTGCAGTAAGATGCTACGTAAATCTGAACAGCAATTCATCCTTTAATCAGACAGCAGCTCCTAAATGCTGTCTCTACGACGTCCTTTTTTGTTTTTTAAACCACTTCCTTACTATCAGTAATACCTCAGAGTGTAACTCATATGGGACAGTAGTAAGTAGTCATTGGGAAACAACATGGTTCTTGCATTTTTTTAAATACAGTAAAACTAGTTCTTTAGCGCCACCTAGTGTCTAGGAGTTCTAAGGAATGAGAAAAGGAAAAAAGTGGAAGCCACTGTCTTTGAGATAAAGGGTCATACGAGTTTTGAAAACAAATTGTCCTTTTATGTTGCACCTTTGGCAAAAATCATCACTTCTGTAATTATATTATATTATGGTTGTATTTATGGAAAATCAAAATTTGATGGAGATTAACTGTTTGTGTCTCTTGTGTGTGCACGTGTGTGTGTGCACGTGTGTGTGTGTGTGTGTGTGTGTGTGTGTGTGTGTGTGTGTGTGTGTGTGTGTGTGTGTGTGTGTGTGTGTGTGTGTGTGTGTGTGTGTGTGTGTGCGTGCGTTCGTGCGTGCGTGCGTGCGTGTGTGGTTTTCCTCCACAGAGGAGAGCCAGGGGGAGATTGAGGTGAAGGATCCGTGTGCTTGTGAGAGCCTAGTGGAGTTCCAGCAGGCTACAATGGCAGCCCTGGAAACGCTAAACGCCAAACATATCCTTTATCAAAACCCATCAAGTCAAGTCAAGCCAAGTCAGCTTTTATTGTCACTTTCTTCATTTGCGCAAGGCATACAAGGGAAAATGAAATTACGTTTTCTCTCTATACCATGCCAGGACAGACATATACAAGACTGACATATTACAGACTGAGATAAAGTGCAAGACATGACAGATAACACTGATGGACTGGTAACAATAAGTGGTCAATAATAAATAGAGTACAAATAAACATTTAACATTTAACATTAACATTGAACATGTAAACAGAAGATAAGATAAAAATAGAGTGTAGACATTACAATACTAGAAATAATAACAGTGACAGCAGCAATAGTGTGTGTATGTTCCAGGACTGAGGTAGTGCAGGTAGGTGCAGTCCCTGGTACAGTGTGTGTGTGTGTGCGTGTGCGTGTGCGTGTGCGTGTGCGTGTGCGTGTGTGTGTGTGTGTGTGTGTGCGTGTGTGTGCGTGTGTGTGTGTGTGTGTGTGTGTGTGTGTGTGTGTGTGTGTGTGTGTGTGTGTGTTCTTGTGGGGTAGTGCAGGTCCACTCCAATAGTGGAATACAAAAAGTCAAAGCTGTGCTGTACACTGTATCGTCCAACATGGTCCATTGTAGTTCAGTGGTCACCATAACCTTCCATCACTCAGGCTTTTACATACCTACACATTAGGAGCTGGTTCCGCGTAGCAGGATATTTTTTAAATGTGGATGTTTTTTTCTCCTGGTTACATTGTTTTCGGCCTTCCGTTTCCACATAAGCAGAGCTTTAAAACCCACATATCAAAAATCCTGCTTTACAAATATCCCAGTTAGTGGGCTAAAATGTACCTGTTACAATGGAGTTTTTATTTTTATCCCCATGTTGCTCAGTTTCCACCTAAACAGCAGAAAAAATACCCACATATAAAAATATGCTGCTACATGGAAACAGCACCCCTGTGTCACCTCTCCACCACCATGTCTTTACGCTTCCTCGTTTTCAGTCAAAGTAACAAAATTGGCCTGAAATGGTCGTTACCTGCAAGGGTAGCCTACATTTTCCATTTCCAAGGTAAGTCCAAAACGTATGTATTTATGTATGTTATGGCAGTTTGCCCCATCCTTACATATTATTTTTGAACGGGGGCAGCTCTTCTGTAGTTGACCTCTGACCTCTGTCAGGGCTCCCCCTTTGGTTGGTGAGCCTCCTGTAGCCCACAGCTCTGAGGAGTAGAGGGGCTGGGTTCAGGATCACTGAAAGCTTTTGCCAGGCCCAGGAGAAAGTCATCTGAAAAGACTAGAGATGCATCGGATCCTGATTTTTAGGATCCTGCCGGATACTGGATCCACTGCTCAAGATCCTGCCGGATCCGGAACCAGATACCGGATACCGGATCCTACGAAAGGGTTGAAACATATAGTCCACTCGCACACACTCGGCCCTTTTTATTACGTTGGCTCAAACTATTTTTTAGAATCATTGGCTTATTGCCACACTGCCTGCAACAGCCACTTCCAAAGGGCTTTCACTTCATGCAGTGATTGGGGTTGTGAAAGACTGACTGAAAAGCCTAGGCTAGAGATGCACCACTCTCTGATTTTTAGGTAACATGCCGGATACGGGATCCACTGCTTAAGATCCTGCTGGACCCGGATCCTGTGAAAAACCCTATTATCCTGCCGGATCCGGAACCGGAACCGGATCCGGTGCATCTCTAGAAAAGACAGACACCCACCACCCAATACATAACATGTAATGAGTACCCAAGTTTGGGTTTAGTTTGGACCCCTCTCTCTTCCCCGGGCCCTGGACAACTGACCTGTTTGTCAACCCCCCTATGGTCTTCCCTGGCTACTGTATGTTGCTGCTGCTGAGCAGGGAGCTTCACAGGAAGCCAGGCTTCCCCTCCGACAGAGCAGAGCAGAGGGGGCTTCAATGAGCCCCTGTGAAGTCACGCGTGACTCCCGGAGTCTACCCACCACCTCACCTACGCACCTATACCCACAGCCCCATAATCTTTCACTGGCCCTCATTCATCAAAGTGGAGAGAGAGAGAAGGGCTCCTTGTCCTAAGCATCCGAATCGAGAAACAGATGTTGCGAAGGCAGGCAGGCTGGCAGGCAGGCCGGGCAAGAGAATGTCTCTTGGAGAACAATTTACACAGTGTTGTTGTTGGTTGGTGTAGTTGCTTTTTTAACCGAGTCTGACCGTTTGTTTTTGTTGTAATTGACAGTGACTGGAGGGGTGGTCGGGGTGGTGAGAGTGAGCACAATACAGTGCGTTGTGGGCAAGGGACTCCTTCTAACCGCTGTCAATCCTCATCAAGTTTGCCTGCTACAAATACGGTTTGATGCATAACAGATATAGTACAAGTGTATGAGGGAGGGAGGTTTGTGTTTGCACAATAGGCTGTGTGTGTGTTTGTCCTGTCCTGTCCTGTCCTCCATGACTGAATGAAACGAAGGACAGCACTCTTTATTCGCCCACGAACGTTTCGGGCAGAGCCCTTCTTCAGCGTGTAATGGCGTTTGCACCCATTACACGCTGAAGAAGGGCTCTGCCCGAAACGTTTGTGGGCGAATAAACAAAGAAGAAATCTGAAGAGTGCTGTCCTTCGTTTCATTCATTCAGTTACGTTTTTTGTGGGATGCAGCACCCAGTTAAGAACTGTTAAAATCAGCCTATTTAGGCGACAGTGTGAGCGCGTCTTCTCCACTTTTTTTTAACTGTCCTCCATGACCACAAGCTATGGTCAGAGAGAGTAGAGAGAAATAAAAAAAATAAAGAATCTCTGCTATGGTTCCTTAACTCTAAACCTCCACTGTCGACGATGACCGCCCGACTGGAAGATCTGGAGAACCAGCTGCTAACCAGGAAATAAAAAAAGCACAAACTCCCGTCACCACCTACCTATACCACCAACCGTCAACCGTGACCCTGCTTTGTTCGTCCCCAGACAATCAGGAAAATATAAAGAAGGAAGTCCCGTCACTCATCACAGACACTCTCTCTCTCCACTGCACTAAGGAGTCGTACAGACAGACAGACAGACAGACAGACTAACTAACAGAATGGAACGGAACCAGGGTGACCCTCTATAACGTGACACCACCCCACCCCACCCCACTCCACCCTGACTCCAGTCTTCAGCAGCGAGCGAGTGAGCGAGCTTGGTCTTCTCTGTGATGTCACTGTCACCTCCATTCTTCTTTGTATACTCCTTTGCAGCCGTTTGGGAAGTGAGATGATGGGATTTGTGTGATTTGCTTGTGTTATGGGGACTTAACTGTGAGAAGTGTGGAGAGGAGAGGAGAGGAGAGGAGAGGAGAGGAGAGGAGAGGAGAGGAGAGGAGAGGAGAGGAGAGGAGAGGAGGAGTGGAGTGGAGAGAAGAAAAGAAACAAGTCTCTGTGAGAAAAAAGAAACTTTTTTGTCCAAGTAAGATGTAAGTCTTAAGTGGGCTTAATTGAACTCAGAGATACAGCAGTAGTGTCCATGATCTTTCGTCATTATTACTTTTTAAAACTCCCAGAACAGTTACTGTATGCCCATACATTTCAATGCACCCTATTTATACTTGATCACAAATACAGTTTTTGGTACAAAGCGGTTTATTTATGTGAAACGTGTTTCAATATGAGTCCATCCCTTTATCAGGAGACCGAGAAGTCTTTCTATCAAACCACTCCGCAGTATTTCCTCCAGATAATGTCACAGTTACTATGGGTGTGTTTCTTTACCATAAACCTCATCTAAACAAGATGTCAATCGTGGCTGTATCTGGTCATCAAAATCCGTAAAATACAATATATAAGCATCTTTATCATTGTTTCTGTTTTTTTTTTTAATGCAACTTGCAAATAAATGCTTTTGTTATTCAAGGCATGTGTCATCAGTGACACATCCAAAACATAAAAGAGAAACGTATATAAAAGCTCAGCAGTTTCCCCCCGAATTCCCATGTAGACGTGAAAGTGTAAAGTGTTTATTTTTCCACTTTGCCTTACCTTATCCTTAGTCAAAAAAAGGACAGGTACCATATTTTTTATTTGAAAAGGCATGAGGATTGCCAAAGGAAAAATGTGAAATACTGTGTTAATAAAGGAATGTGGAGTTTAGCAGGCGGGGAGGGAAAATGAAGACAGACCACCATGAGTTTGCACCAAGCATGCCCAGGCGCCCCGACAGACCACTTGTTGTTTTTCTTAAATAAAGAAGACTTTGTAAAATGAGATAGTTGGCCTGCCTACATTTTTTGATGCACCGCCACAGCCATGAACAAAAGAAGCATTATGCTCCTCTCTCTTCTTGTTCCCCGTTAGTGTTGTATGACATGCGCCACAGTATGAAGCGAAACGAAATTAAAAAAAGTCAGAATATCCCTGTATTTGGTACCTTGTACTTTTTGTATATTTTCTAATAACCATTTTTTGTAAGTTTGCGGATTCTGTATATTCTTCCAAAGGATGAAATAAAATCTGAACTTTTAATTATACAGCCTGGCTTTCATCATTGTGCCGCATGGCCCACACAAACACACAAATGTCCTAAATAGTACTTAGATGTGAGTACTTCTTGTCTGATATGAATTTTAGTTGTACAATTAATACTGAAGACAAACATAGTAACTTTGCAATACATTTGCATCATCTTAGATATCCCCCCCCTGCACCACACACACACACACACACACACACACACACACACACACACACACACACACACACACACACACACACACACTATAGACACACACACACACACACACACACACACTATAGACACACACACACACACACACACACACTATAGACACACACACACACACACTATCGCCACAAGAGTGATTTGTGTCTTAATGTCATGTTTGCCAATTCCGCGACACACACGTGTGTGTTTGCATGCTATAGTGTTTAGTTTCCCCCAGAGGAGATCTCCAAAGAGACAGTTATGTTTGTGTAGCAGGCAGCGTAGCGCTTCATTTTCAGGTTCCTCTTGTTTTCCACCTCATGAACTTTATACTTTATGCCCCCAGGGGTGACGAATAAACCCCACGGGATACAGATTGTGCTTTTGAAGGAAGTAAAAAAACAGAAACGAGGCAGGAAAACAACAAGTGGCGCTCCTCACCTCACCAGAGCTGAGTTGACCTTTGGCAGTGAGCGCCTAATGAACGCTGAGGGGA
Source organism: Engraulis encrasicolus (assembly GCF_034702125.1). Lineage (NCBI taxonomy): Eukaryota > Metazoa > Chordata > Actinopteri > Clupeiformes > Engraulidae > Engraulis > Engraulis encrasicolus. The sequence goes on from NC_085870.1 coordinate 4,418,988, forward strand.
TGGGTTCCCGCTCTCCTCCGGTGTGTCAGCGCTCTCTCCTGACGAGGGCTCGGAGGAGACGAAAATGTCAATTAGTCCCTTTAGCTCCGGCACAGACCTGCTAACGGCACCCAAGTGGAGTAATGAATGGCCCTCGTCTCCGATTAACCAGGAATGTCGAGTCAAAACAAGGCCATGTGTGGAATTAGTGATCGTGAAAACGTTTCTCAAACTATGCAGACTGTGGTCAAGCTATGCTTATGATACGGATACTCACAAGTCCCAGATGCAGCTCTGTCAGATATCAACCATATTATGTGGAAGCACTGGTATGGTTGCCTCTTAAGACTGTCATGACTGATAGTGTGTTTGTACATGCTTATGCATCATTGTTTGTCTTTTTTCTTCTTCTATTCTGCTTTTACTGTGTATTTTTATGAAGGGGTGAATTCAGGTGGATTAGGCCTTTTTTGCATATAAGCGAATGGCCCAAAGTGGCCCAATTTACCTGAACTCACCATAAATGCTGTGTGTCCTCCTATTGGGCCAAGAGCCCGTAATAAAGTTTACATGTAGGCTATGCACAGGGCCGTAACCAGACATTTTCAAATATAGAGGTCAATTACTGCGCGCAGTACTGCACAATTTCGAACGCTTCAAACACTTGTTTTCATTAATCACTGCCTTGATGATAAATGGGGTTGGCACATATAGACTGAATTTATCATTGTTGATCATATATCGGTTTTCATCAATAGAGAAATGTTACATTACTGTTAAAAAAAAATACAGAGGACATGACATCTGTGTCCTCAATGGTAGTTATGGCCATCGCTATGCAAGCAACAGACGAAACCAGACCGAAGAAATGTTATTCTATATTACATCGCTACGGTAGCCTATATTTGATGGCCTGTTAAGATTTTTAAAACAATGATAGCCAATGGGTGAGAGAGACATCAGGAAGGAAAAACATTCCCAACTCATTCGTGCTTAGTTCCCTCCTACAAAACTGCAGTGTCTTGAGTCTCACAGTATTATTTGAAATCAGATTATTTTATGTTGCTGTGACCTCAGAATGTGCACAATACTACTCTACTACGATATTACATGACATTATATTACATTATTACATTACATTGCATTTGGCAGACGCTTTATAGCCAAAACCACTTTCAAAAGAGGACATAATCAAGCCAACATCACAAGTAAATACAAAGTGCACAGGAAATATACAGAACAACAAGTGCAGTTGCAAAGAGGGGTTCGTTTTTTTATTTTTATTTATTTTTTTTGTATAAAGAGTAAGTAAAGAGTAAATAACGAGTACACACACAACATAAACACATACACACACACACTCCAGACACACACACACACACACACACAAACTGAACTAAACATCATGTCAAGAGTCTGCCCTGGGGCTAGGCCAGCTCAAGCATTAGTCTAGTAGATACTCCCGAAAAAGGAAGGTCTTTAGTTGTTTCTTTATTACATTACATTACATCCAGTTGCACATGATAACTTTGTCACTGCCGTTCTGGTAACAGCAAATGGATACCAGAGGGCTTGTAGTAACTTTTTACTGCAGATGGGCCCGTCAACAGGCCTATTCACTCTTTCCTGAAAATGCTCATCTACATCCTGACACACGCACACACACAAGCACGCACGCACGCACGCACGCACGCACACACACACACACAGAGACACACACACATGCACACACACACACACACACACACACACACACACACACACACACACACACACACACACACACACACACACACACACACACACACACACACACACACAGGCACAGGCACAGACACAGGCCCACACACACATTCACCCCTCCCCCCACACACACACACACACACACACACACACACGTCGCCTGTTTTTTTGTGAGGGAGGCCAGGACATGTGAGAATTTAGATCCTGTGATGAAATTGCTGTATAAAAACCTGCTGTGACAAGACATTCGCTATTCGCTTGATCAGACGACTCGTGGATGAGGACTTGTGACTTGTGGGCTACTGAAGTATTCTGAGACTTGCTTGTGTACCTCATACTGCTGTAATTGCTTTGCTGATTTTTACACTTTTTTTCTCTTTCTCTTTAATTACTGAATGTTATTCTTGTTATATCTATTTATTATTTTGTCGTTTGCTACACACAGTATATAAAAGCTCATATGAACTTTTCCGGCAATGCCAGCTCTGACACTCAAACGCTGAGGATCTAATAGGACTATATTATTTTGTTGTTCTTCAGAGTGAAATAGGGGGGTATACACACTGTAAAAAAAAAACGCACATATGAACTTTTCAGGCAATGCCAGCTCTGTCACTCAACCGCTGATTGTGTAATAAGACCATACAGTACATGAAAGTTATTGTTCAGTCATATCTATTTATTATTTTGTTGTTCTTCAGAGTGAAATAGGGGGGTACAGTAGCACACACTGTAAAAAAACGGACATATGAACTTTTCCGGCAATGCCAGCTCTGCCGCTCAACCAATGAGGGACGCGTTTGCGGCGGCGGTGGCCAAGAACGTGGTGGTGGCCATCTTGTGCCTGCTCATCAACTACATCAACAGCACGCTGGTGCACACCTTCTTCCGCAGCCGCAGCTTCACGGAGAACCCGCGCTACATCCTCTACATCCACCTGGTGCTCAACGACATGGTGCAGCTCAGCGTGGCAGGCCTGCTGCACATGCTCAGCTACGCCGTGCACACGCTCAACGTCTCCCTCTGCTGCTTCCTGCTGATGCTCGCCGTCTTCACCACGCTCAACACGCCGCTCAACCTAGCCAGCATGGCCGTCGAGCGCTACATCGCCGTGTGCCGCCCGTTGAGGCACGCGCAGATCTGCACGCCGCGCCGCACCTACGTGCTGATCGGCCTGATCTGGGTGATGGGCGCCGTGCCCATTCTGCCCGACCTGTTCGTGCTGCTGGCCACCGAGCCCTTGGCCTTCTTCAGCTCGCGCATCTTCTGCAGTCGGCCGTCCGTCTTCCGGCATCCGTACCTGGTGGCCAAGAAGAGCGTCTCGCACGTCGCCTACCTGACCGTCGTCTGGCTCACGCTGCTCTACACCTACTTCCGCATCCTTTTCGCCGCCAAGGCGGCCAAGTCAGACGCCCGGAAGGCGCGCAACACGATCCTGCTGCACGGCGCGCAGCTGCTCATGTGCATGTTCACCTACATGGCGCCCCTGCTGGACACGCTGTTCACCTACATCTCGCCCAAGATGCGCTTCCTCAGCTACCTGATCGTGCACATCCTTCCCCGGCTTCTGAGCCCCGTCATCTACGGGCTGAGGGACCAGGCGTTTCTGAAGTACCTGAAGAACTACTACGTGTGCTGCAGGTGTCACGACGACGGGAGGCATGCCGCCGCAGCCGCGTCTGTACCACACAATGTGACCTCTGTGAACCCTTTGTACAGCAAATAACATGACATGTCAGGCCCTCTTCTAATCGAGAGGCCTGTCGTGTTGTGTTCCATTCTGTTGTATTTTGCAATTGAAATGTAACAAGTACCTGTACCTGTATGTATATGTCCCCTGTAATGTTTAACCACATAATGTCACCTATGTGAAGCCTTTGTACAGCAAATGACATGTCAGGCCCTCTTCTAATCTAGAGGCCTGTTGTGTTGTGTTTCATTCTGTTGTATTTTTCGACTGAAATGTAACAAGTACCTGCACCTGTATGTATATGTCCCCTGTAATGTTTAACCACATAATGTCACCTATGTGAAGCCTTTGTACAGCAAATGACATGTCAGGCCCTCTTCTAATCTAGAGGCCTGTTGTGTTGTGTTTCATTCTGTTGTATTTTTCGACTGAAATGTAACAAGTACCTGCACCTGTATGTATATGTCCCCTGTAATGTGTAACCACATAATGTCACCTATGTGAAGCCTTTGTACAGCAAATGACATGTCAGGCCCTCTTCTAATCTAGAGGCCTGTTGTGTTGTGTTTCATTCTGTTGTATTTTTCGACTGAAATGTAACAAGTACCTGCACCTGTATGTATATGTCCCCTGTAATGTGTAACCACATAATGTCACCTATGTGAAGCCTTTGTACAGCAAATGACATGTCAGGCCCTCTTCTAATCTAGAGGCCTGTTGTGTTGTGTTTCATTCTGTTGTATTTTTCGACTGAAATGTAACAAGTACCTGCACCTGTATGTATATGTCCCCTGTAATGTTTAACCACATAATGTGACCTATGTGAAGCCTTTGTACAGCAAATGACATGTCAGGCCCTCTTCTAATCTAGAGGCCTGTTGTGTTGTGTTTCATTCTGTTGTATTTTTCGACTGAAATGTAACAAGTACCTGCACCTGTATGTACAGTATATGTCCCCTGTAATGTGTAACCATGTGTAGTTCCAAATGCAGTGTGAAGTGAAAGTGAAATGAAAGCCCAACTGGGAAACTCCAACTCCCATTGTCATTGTGACACAGCACTCTACAGCACACAAGTGCACACTGCACACAACTAAAATGCACTCATGCCTAACCCATGCAAGGGCACAGCCCCCAATGGTGCCCCAAGGGAGCAGTGCGGCAGGACGGTACCATGCTCAGTGTGTGTGTGTGCGTGTGCGTGTGCGTGTGGGTGTGTGGGTGTGTGTGTGTGTTTAGAAATGTTTTTATTTCCAATATATGCACTGTGGTTTCCCTGTCTCTTGCCATCTCTGTATCTGCTCTCTCTTCTCATGCCAGCAGTGCTCGTGACTGTTTCCCATCATTGTGGATTTGGAATGGAACCTGACACTCAGGTATTCATTATTCCAGAGACGGTCTATTATGAAGAAATAAGAAAATCTACCAAGAAAATCTTTGATTATTCATTATATTATTACACTTCTTAAATTTCAGAATCGTGCGTTGCTCGTATATTGTTATTTATTCTTTTTTTTGACCTGGCCTATTATTTCACAGACCTGTTGCTTTGTTTGTTTTATGGAACAGCAATACACTTTATTGTGAGAGTTTTCCCATCACTTCAGCTGTGTTGAAATCCATCATTGAATTTTGGCAGTATGCATACTTAAATAAATACATAATGCCACAAAGTGTCTTCCTTTTGTCCCTACGTCCATTTTTTCAGTGTTATAGTGAAGAAGTGTTAGCTATGTACCGTCATCATTAACAATTCCATTATCCTCAGAAATGTCAGTAATCCCTGTTACATTGATTAGGTACACGTAAACATGGTGCATAAAAGCTTGTAGCCTACTATAAAAGTACTTGGACTGTATCTTAGGGTTAGGGTTACTGTAGGTGAAATGTAAGTAGGCCTACATCAGTGGTTCCCAACCTATGGGTCGGGACCCAACCAATGGGTCGCCAAAAAAGATCCACAGTGGGTCGCAAAGCCCTCTTGATTTTAAGGGGTTTCATTTTAATACCATATTTAACTAAAATATGCATAGAAGCAACAAAATGTGATACAGTAAACATTTATTCTATATTTGACTGAAGACAAATTGAGGAATAAAATGATAACTAATGAGTTTTCAAATTGAGGAATAAAATGATAACTAATGAGTTTTCGCAGGAAACTGAGTATCTATGCCCCCCATTTGCAATGGGTTAGGATAAAAATAAACTGTTACAAAAGTAGTAATGTATTCACCACTGACTCATACTGTATATAGTATTTGTATGTACAGTATATTTCCATGTCTTTTCTTTAGACTTCCAACTGCAGACAGGAGAGAGAGAGAGAGAGAGAGAGAGAGAGAGAGAAAGAGAAGGGGAGAGAGAGAAGAGCACTTCCTGGGGCACTAAACAAACAGTGAAAATCACAGGCACAGTGTATACCCATGCCTCAGACTGAGAGCCTCCTTCACATATAACAAGGTCATTAAGGTCATTCGTGTGTACTATATTAACGATGGATGACACTGTGTGACACAGGGGTTATGCTCGCAGTCTGGGTTGAGCTGTGGAGGGTCCTTAGAATCTTACGTCTACGGGAGGAATGTCCACACGGCGCAAAACACGTCCGACCGCCGTCACCGAACGCAGCGACCGAAAAGGCAAACAGTTGCTAAGTGACCCCTGTCTGTACATGGCGTACATCAATAACCTGGCAGCTAAATTTAGCCCAGGCTATCTCGAAGGTAGCTCCTTGGAAAAACGAAAACATAACATGTAGGCTAGTCGCCATGCAACACCACCAGCACAAAATTTGCAGCAACGTTCTCATAAATTCTTTAAAATGTCCAAATGACTACGACGGGACGAATGGCTATGAGCCATCATCAACTAATGAAACTAAGTGGTGTAGCGCACTCAACTCAACCAAAATAAAGAAAAAGCAGCTGGGTGCTTATTCCTCAAAATGATATGAAATTGAAGAGAACAGTACAGCATTACAAATGGTCTGTTGTATTGCCCGTGACAGGCAATAAAACAGACAACTTGGAGTGCTGTACTGTTCTCTTCATTTCCATCATGAACTAATATAATTGCTGTATACTCTGACTAATATATCAATATTGCATTCAGATGTGCTCTTCAACCTGATCCGTTCGTCCGTTTGTTGGTCTTCACACAAGTCCTGTATAATTTCACACGTGCACTTGCTCATAATATTTGGGCATGAATATTGTGGCCATGCAGAAAAGGCTATAGGGGCCTACATACGCGAACTCTATACATACCTACATATTTTACACATAAGTACGAGCAAATGATAAATGCAGGCATGTGTACATACTAGGGATGGAAATAAGCACCCGTCCACCTGCCAATGACGGGTTAATTTCAGTGGTGACTGGTACATTTTTCAACCCACCAGTCACTTTCACTGGTAAAAATGGTTAGTGACTGGTAGATTTTAAAATCTACCTGCCACAGTGACTGGTGGGGAAAAAAGTGTAAGTTCCACCCCTGGTACATACAGTTAACATCATTGCTTTGGCAGGGCGTTTGTTTCCATTTGTTGCCATTTGTTGCATGGGGAAACGATGAAAAGCATCCCTGGTATGTACAGGTAGCTGTTGCCAGGCACATTACTGCAGTGCCACATTGCATTGCTATCACATTCCTTCTTGCACCCAATGTACTTGTACTGATAGCAGTACTTGATGACACCCATATAGCCTAATTAGACCCCCCCCCATTGGAAGGATAATGTGAAAGTGAAAGAAAGGCCATTGGGAAACTCCAACTCCCATTGTCATTGTGACACAGCACACAAGTGAACACTGCACACAACGAAATTGCATTTATGCCTCACCCGTGCAAGGGGGCAGCCCTCAGTGGCGCCCCATGGGGAGCAGTGCGGTGGGACGGTACCATGCTCAGGGTACCTCAGTCATGGAGGAGGATGTGGGAGAGCACTGATTGATTACTCCCCCCACCAACCTGGCGGGTCGGGAGTCGAGCCGGCGACCTCTGGGATGCAAGTCTGACGCCCTAACCGCTCACCCATGACTACCCCAAGCAAGACTGCAACGCAAGATTACTGTGGCAACATTTAAATTGTTTTGAAATTTACATCGCATGTCTGCCAAATAATGTAAAAAAGACGACATAGCATACGACAAAGCATATTTCACAGAGTTCTTCACAAAATAAGTCAAACAGAAAAACAGCACATGAAATTGAAACAAGGTGATATAGCTAAAAGGATGTTGACAATGTTAACTGCTAACTTGGAGGTCAAATTTGCACTGCCATACCCACAGAACGGTTGAAAGTACAGGAGAACGGTAAAACCCTATTATTTAACTCAAGGGGAGGTGTAAAACAAGCTTATTTCCAAAAATGGGACAGTAACACTTTAAGTACCATAGTACTATACCACTGTGACAGTGCATGGGACCTTTAGTAATACGTTATGATTTGGTCATTACCATTCTGGTAAGAGCTAATGTATAACAGGCCCATTATAAGGCCAGACCTTCTACTTTTGTAGCTGGTGGAGTAAATGGAGGGGGTGAATTTCTGAACCGACACTTTTTTTTTGGATAATGTGAAAAATGGGCATATTTTTGGGGAAAATACCAAATCGGGAAGACAGCGGGAAATAAGTCAGAAAAATACACACACACACACGCACGCACGCACGCACGCACGCACGCACGCACGCACGCACGCACGCACGCACGCACGCACGCACGCACACACACACACACACACACCTACACAGTCTCACCCCAAGTAGTCAATTTTTGACCACTCAATTTTTGACACCCCAAGACTGCAATTTTTGACGTCTTGGGTATTCCTTCCACGTCACATTTTGACTATGTCCTCAAAGGCACCCCCTTGTGACAGCATAACGTCATTGAGGTTAGGTTTAGGAATAGTTTTAGGGTTAGGCCACATAGTCAAAATGTGACGTGGAAGGAATACCCAAGACGTCAAAAATTGCCGTCTGGTCCAAGGTAGTCAGAAATTGACTACTTGGGGTGAGACTGCGTTGCACACACACACACACACACACACACACACACACACACACACACACACACACACACACACACACACACACACACACACACACATTTTGATTATTTTATTTGGGAGGACCAAAAAAAGTATTGAGAAACAATACAGCGCCCCAAACAATATTAAAATAGCAATAATGTGTCTTCTACATAAATGCAAATAAGTTATACTGGTCTGAAGCCTATTCAGGGGTACAAGTGGCATCTCCTCCTCCAAATATACAGACTGCCTATAACTGCAGATATTGAACAACACTTGGCTATCTGTTTTGCTTTCTTCTTATTTAGGCCAGCTATTTGGAAACCTCTGACACACAATTTATGAACATGGACAAGGCTACCATAGATAAGTGCCACCATGGATGTTTTGTATCCACTTTCTGTCAATGCATGAATTTCATTTTTCAGCAAAGCACAGGTCCATATGCATCAAAGCAGCATCCTATTTCCACAACTGTGACGGTTTATAGAGTCTCATCCACAACAACAATGTCCGGGGTGTTAGGGCAGTCTTTAAGGACATTGTCCAGAGCATCATTGGTGGTCAAATGGGAAAACCAGTTTGGGTTGATTTTTCTGTCTGTGTGTAGGCTATATGTGTTGGTCCGTGTAGTTTGCGCAGTTCTGTTGCAGTGATGTCCACAATGCGGTTGTGACGGGCGGTGTACAGGCCTTTAAAAGCAATACAGGCATTCATGATGTGCGCTGTAGATTCTATAGTATCGTCAGTATGTAACAGGCAGAATGGTTTATGGCGCATTGGGTACCAGAGAGAAAGGTTATATTGAGTAGGGAGAACTTGGAGCCTAGCTTTAATGACAAATTTCAGAATGCCTGTATTGACAGCTGGATTGTGGAGCGCGGACACACACACACACACACACACACACACACACACACACACACACACACACACACACACACACACACACACACACACACACACACACACACACACACACACACACACACACACCCAAATGTGTGCACACACGTTTTGTATTGTTAATTGTGGGGACCTTCCATTAAAATGTCGCTAAAGAATTTTTTTTGTATACAATTACAACACTATTTGCTCTCCAAAAAGGACCCCCTTGTCAGGTTTTTGTATCCTAATGGGAACTAATGGAGCCTACATGAACACACACACACACACACACACACACACACACACACACACACACACACACACACACACACACACACACACACACACACACACACACACACACACACACACACACACACACACACACACACTGTTGGTCCTCTGTGCACTGTGCCTAATCGCAGGCTGTACTGTACAAACACACTGACACACACACTCTATCTCACACACACACACACACACACACACACACACACACACACACACACACACACACACACACACACACACACACACACACACACACACACACACACACACACACACACACACACACACACACACACACACACACACTGTCGGTCCTCTGTGCACTGTGCCTAATCGCAGTCAAAGTTCACTGCCTGTATAGGCAGGTAGGCTACAGTATAAAGGCGGCATCACTCCCCATACCAGCGCTCTGTGGGCCAATACAACACAGGTGAGTGACGATCACATCTGGGTGTCATTTGACACAGTCACAGTATACACAGAAATACATACACTGCATGCCCAGGAATTATGTAAGACGGTGTAAGGAGGTGTAGGCTACTCTTGAGTCAGGGTTATGGTTGTGAAGGGATTTATAGCCTACTGCAATATCACGTAACATTGTGTCTGTGTTTATGCATTGTATGTTTAATCATCAACATTTTGTTATTGTGGCAATTGTTTCATTACTGTTGACTGTTGTGTGTAATAGTGCCTACGTGTATTAGAGTGCTATAACATTTAGTGATATATTGATACTTTGTTGTTGCGCATAGCTATAATGACATCTTTGTAATATGATGATGTACCATATCTGTTTATTTGTAATGTATTTGCAATGTCAATATTTCAATGTCCTGTGTGTGTGTGTGTGTGTGTGTGTGTGTGTGCGTGCGTGTGTGTGCGTGTGTGTGTGTGTGTGTGTGTGTGTGCGTGCGTGCGTGCGTGCATGCGTGTGTGCGTGTGTGTGTGTGGAATCACTCTGCTGTATGTCCTGTGGCCATCGTTCTGTTGTTGCTCTTTAAAAAATCATTGAGATCTACAATATGAGTATATGCAGCATGTGATGGAAGTCAGACAGGAACTGATGCAAAGTTGTTAAACAGTGGAATGGATGGTGGAAGAGAGAGGAAGGTAGAAGACAGTGTGTGTGTGTGTTGTGTGTAGCCTATTATGTCGTTTGGATTGTCTTACAACATGGTTTCCCAAACTGGGGTGCGTGCACCCCTGGGGGTGCGCGGCCTGCCACAAGGGGGTGCGCGAGCTGAATAGAGCAATGGATTTGTTGCTCTTTAAAAAATCATTGAGATCTAAAATATGAGTAAATGCAGCATGTGATGGAAGGCAGACAGGAACTGATGCAAAGTTGTTAAAGGGACACTGTGTGAGATTTTTAGTTGTTTATTTCCAGAATTCATTCTGCCCATTCACTAATGTTACCTTTTTCATGAATAATTACCACCACCATCAAATTCTAAGTATTCATTATGACTACAAAAATTACACTTTTCATACATGCAAAGGGGGATCTTCTCCATGGTCCGCCATTTTGAATTTCCAAAAATAGCTATTTTTAGCTGCAAAAATGACTCTACTTGGACCATACTAGAAAATATTAGTTTATTACTTAGTAAGCTTTCATGTAAAGATCAAATTTGGCAATAGGCAGCCCATTTTCAATGAGCAGCATAGTTAGAGTACCTTTTTTGACCATTTCCTGCACAGTGTCCCTTTAAACAGTGGAATGGATGAGAGAGGAAGGGAGAGGAAGGTAGAAGACAGTGTATGTGTATTGTGTGTAGCCTATTATGCCGTCTGGATTGTCTTACAAGAGGGTTTCCCAAACTGGGGTGCATGCACCCCTGGGGGTGCGCGGCCTGCCACAAGGGGGTGCGCGAGCTGAATAGAGCAATGGATGATATGTGTGTTTTTATACAGCATTCATCTGAAGTGTAATATATAACTCCTAGACTTGTCATGCACCAAGTTACATTGTAAGGATGGTAGAAAAAGCATCAGGTCTATTGGAAATGAGGAGTGCCCAAAATGTGTAGCTGTGCAACATTCTATTAGGGGGTGCGCGAACCACATTGAAATGTACAAGGGGGTATGCGAGGGGAAAAGTTTGGGAACCTCTGTCTTACAACATGTCTTTGAAATGTCGCATAGATATTTTGTTCAGTCAAGTTCAACTTTTTTATACTGCCCTACAAAGCAAAAAGGCAGAAACACAGAGCTCCAAATTGAGGGAAATGAATTTTAAAAGGAGCTAACATTTTATTTAAATGGTTCACTATTACAGTGGATCGACCACATTAGGTACCAGCTGTACCAACCCTAACCCTAACCTTAACCCTAGATGTAAGAAATTGGTAGGCCTACATAGAGTTACACTGCTATTACATGGTATTAATAAATATTGTTACAATGGTTATTGTTATATAGGCCTACATATTGTTAAACTATTACAATGTAGCCTACCTAATGTGGTAGATCCACTGTCATAGTGAACCATCAAAATTAAGTGATACCTTATAGATCCTGTTGTCCAGTCTAAGTAGTTTTAGAGATTATTGACATGTGGCTGTTGTGTTACTTAAAGGAGCACTCCTGCCAATTTCAATGTGCTGTTGTATTGCTTACGCTACCCTTGACTTGTCAGTAGCCGGTGTTTTGTTTACATTTCAAAAATACATGTTTATTTATTCCCAAAAACATCCAAAAGGTTGTGCAACATCAGCAGACAGCTAGCAAACAGCCATACCTTTTGGGAAAATATTTGAAGTAGGCCTATGATCATTTTAAAAAAAAATGTATACAAAAGTTGCCCCCATTAGAATAGCTCATATCTCGGAGAGGGCTGAGCCAAAAACTGCGGCGTCACCGGCTACTGACAAGTCAAGGGTAGCGTGAGCAATACAACAGCACATTGAAATTGGCAGGAGTGCTCCTTTAATATCACCACATTCATTGCATAATAACTCATTTTCAACAACGATGCATTTACTACCTTTTTTCTTTGTATGGCAGTATACCTCTGCTGTGTGTAAACCCTGCAGTAATGTATTGTGCTTGTATGCGTGCTCTGTTCTTATGTGTACATGCAATAATCCAAGTCCAGAATATGGGGGTGTACTTTGATGTGGATATACT